>NC_049901.1:10163148-10319992 GCF_001411555.2 Juglans regia | reverse complement strand
AAAAATGTATTATTTACATCTAATTGATGTAAATATCAATTCTGAGAAGAGCCAACAGCTAGTAAACAGCGGACACTTGTAAACTTGGCCACAGGAGAAAAAGTATCAATAAAATCCAACCCCTCTTGTTGAGTGTATCATTTAGCTACAAGCCTAGCTTTATAAAGTTCAATGGTTCCATCTGATTTATATTTAATTTTGTACACCCATTTACAACCAATGAGATGTTTATCAGGAGGCACGTCAGTGAGAACCCATGTATGATTTTTCTCAAGAGCAGATAATTCTGCTGTCATGGCCTCTTGCCAATGATGAAATTTAATAGCTTGATGATAGAATTTAGGTTCAAAATGAGATGAAAGGTTAATCGTGAAAGCCAGATGTGTGGAAGAAAGTTTGTTATAAGAGAGATAAGTAGACAAAGAATGATGAGTACTTACCTTGGGAGAACCTGTAGCAATGGGAGAATCAGAGTTTGATGAAGAAGAAGTGATTAAATCACAATGATATTGCTGCAAATATTGTGGTGGGTGTTTGATTCTAGAAGACCTTCTAACAGAAGATTATTCAATAGGAATATTAGAATCTGAAATTTGTTGGGACTAATCAATAGGTACAAAATCTGAAATATTAAGATCTGAATTTTCTGTATCAATAATGGGATGGGAAGCAGGTGTATTGGTCACAACAGGTAAGTAGGAATTTTTTGCAATATTAATGGGATTACAAACTTCAGATGTATTAGAAGGAGAGGTGGATATTACAAAAGAATCTAAGGAAACTGATTTAGGATCTAAAGAAAGATTGTTTCTGTTTTTGTATGGAAATAGATGTTCATAAAATATGACATCCCTAGACAGAAAAACAGCTTTGGAGTGTAAATCATACAATTTGTATCCTTTGACACCAAAGGGATAGCCCAGAAAAATACACTTCCTAGCTCTAGAATCAAATTTTGATCTTTAAGAAACAAGAGTGCTAGCATAGAATAAGCAACCAAACTCTTTTAAAATGGAATAATTGGGCTTGTGAGAAAAAAGAAGTTCATAAGGACTTTTGTTAGAAAGAACAGGACTAGGTAATCTATTTATGATATAGGCTGCTGTTAAAACACAATTCCCCCAGAAACAAAGAGGTAAATGAGCTTGAAACCGTAGGGCACGTGCAACTTCTAGTAAATGCCTATGTTTTCTTTCTACTACCCCATTCTGTTGAGGAGTGGCTACACAACTCGTTTGATGAATGATGCCTTTTGTAGAAAAATAGGAAGACATATCAAACTCTAAACCATTATCACTCCTAATAATTTTCACCTTAGAACTAAACTGTGTTTCTACAAGAGCAATGTAAGAAATGAGTTTGGCTCTAGTTTCAGATTTAGTTTTCATTAAATATATTCAAGTGGCTCTTGTGAAATCATCAATAGAATTGATTATAGGTTTAGTATTCTTGTAGCCAGGAGGATACCCATGTAGTTTGTAACATTTTTCTTTTGTGTGTCCTGTCAGTCCACAATGACTACAAATAGGCTTCAATTTCTGGAAAGAAGACTTAAATCTTGGACCAGACTTTTGAGAATCAAGAGCAGTAGAAGCAAGAACAACGGACTCCAAATTGGAAGGTCTCAAAACATGAAGGCTACAATGGTGTTCTTCTTGTAAAATTAAAGAGAAGACTTTGTTGGTGGCATAGGATCTAGCAACATAATTTGGGCCCTAACATTCGAAAATGTATCACTAAGCCCCATTAAAAATCTCATCACATACTCTTGTTGTTGGTATTCTAAAGCTTTTGTCAATACTCCACAATTACAATTCGGACCAGAGCCACAATTTAATAATGGTCTAAAATTTGACAATTCATCCCATAGTGTTTTCAACTAAGTGTAGTAATCACTTACATACATGTCTCCTTGAAGCAAAGATGAAATCTCCTTCTGAAGTTGAAAGATCCGTTGCCCATTCGACTATGAGAACCGTTCTTTGATATATGCCTATAGTGCAGCAGTCGTATCAATGTAAATACAACTTGCTGCAATATTCTTGGAGACGGAATTCAAGATCCAAGAAAACGCCATGTCGTTGCAACGGAGCCAAGCATCACGCGTAGGGTTAGATGAAATTGGAGCCAAAAGCAGACTACCATCAATAAACCCTAATTTGTTCTTTGCCCTGAGAGCAATCTTCATGGATCGACTCCAAGAATTGTAGTTGTCGCCAGTAAGCAGCTGAGAAACAAGAATAACGCCTGGATTGTCACCATGATGAAGGAAATACAGATTTGAAGGATTGTCCGTGAGATTGATAATCGGAACAGAGGATTCAGCCATCAATAATAAAAAAATTTCTTCTGATACCATGTAGGAAAATTAAACTGGGTTGATTCAATCACCTGAAATGCTCAACAAACTCAAGAATGATCAAGAAATTCAATAATGATCAAGGAGAATTAAGAGCACGAATGGAGAAGAAAGTTTAACTTCTGTATTATGTATAAAACTGTTATGGGTAAGAAATTACAGAGTAATCTACTAACTATATATACAACATGAAAGGAATACATGTGTAACACACGTGCAACAATAAAACTATATTTACAATTAATGGTCTGTAAAACTAATTATTTTTCAATAACTATTTACATAGTTCAATACCGAGAGGGAAGGAGAGATACGACGGGCAGTGCTGGGTAGAGTTCGAAGGTGGTCCACACGGCGACGGAGAACTGAGAGAGAGAGAATGATATGAGAGAGAATAGAGAGAGTGAGCAAGACCAACGTGTGAGAGGATGAGAGGTTATTGAGAGAACATGACAGCTTGGGGTAGCTTAAGGTGCCCGGAGACACTTTTGTGTAGGTGGGTGACAACGTGGAGGGGCTGGCGGAGTAGTTGGGCTTCACCGATGTGTTGGGCTCTTGGTGAGGGAGGTGTGCAGTGGGTCATGGAGGAAGAGTTTATACTCTGTTTTTAATTATGAAAACAGGGGATGGTTGGGGAGTGAGCGGAGACGGATGGTACTATGCTGCTCGGTGGTCGAACAGAGGAGGTTGGCTGCGTGGTGGTCAAATGGAGTATCACGTGGTCCATGCTTGTTGCTATTGAAATCCCTGTCCAAGCAAGCAGTCAACTATGATTGCTTTCACCTCAGCGCCCAACGCTCAACATTCAACAACTTATTGAATGCAACAATTTAATGCATTCATACATTGAGGCACCTATAAATTGCAGCTCCATGCGAGAGTTTCAGATACACCCAAGGAAGAAAAGAAAAGAGAGAAAGTTGGGAGAGCTCTGAGAGAAAAGAAGAGAGTTGAGTTGAGTGGAGTGTGATCCTCCTCCTCTGTAATCTTTTCTTGTGTTCCACTATTTATTAGTGAAGCTCTTTTCTGTGGATGTAGGCAGTAATCGAACCACATTAAATTCTTGGTGTTACTGAGTGCGTGAGTGTACTCTTTTATTTCCGCTTTTATTCCTTCCACTGTGTTGATTTCCCCAACAGTTGCTCTGTTTTGAGTATTAAAAACAGAGTCTTGGTTTGGTCCATAGAGGGTGGTGCAAGTCTATGGGGCAGATCGGGGTGGTTGAAGCCATTGACGCAGGTTGCTGGGCTTTGCGCTGGGACGGAAATTCTCAACGGCAACGACCAAGGCCAAGTGGACCAAATTCTGGCGGTTGCATAAGAAGGAAGTGGCGGCAGTGGTGTTGTCCTAATTTTAGTCTGGGACCGTGGGCTTTGGGGTGGGAATGGAAAGCAGCGACGTGGTTGCTCTAAAGGTTAAGTCTTTCCTACTAATTCACAAGGGGAATGGAAAGCACCGACCTCTAGTAAGCCCTTAATCTCTTTGCTGAAATTTCTTTAAGTTTTGACATATTAATACCAAAGGCTTGAACTTTCTACGATGGATACAAGTCAGGGTAATGCAGATAATACAGTCGCACTCTATGAAGCCTCACTTGATGGGTGCGTAAGCACCTTGAACACATTGGTGCAAAGGGATAGACTCATTCTTCACAAAATCTCCCTCACATCCTTCACCGAAACCCCCTTACACATTGCAGCTTTGCTTGGCCACCTTCATTTTACTAATGCTCTTTTGAGCAGAAAACCCAAACTTGCTGAAATAGTGGACTCATTAGGCCGAACTGCCCTTCACTTGGCCTGTGCAGAGGGACACACCCAGGTTGTGAAAGCATTGTTGCAAGCAAACGCAGACATCTGCTTAGTTCCTGATCAAGAGGAGAGAATCCCTCTCCACTTAGCCGCAATGAGAGGACACATAGATGTAATTAAAGAATTGCTTACTGCCCAACCACAATAAATCTTTCTGGTGAATCTCGACGGATACAACATTTTACATTTGTGTGTTCAATATAATAGTATGGATGCTCTGAAACTGTTGGTGGAATCCTCTACTAATGATGATTTCGTCAACTCCAAAGACGATGATGGTAACTCCATATTGCACTTAGCCACGATGCTCGGGCAGACGAAGGTATGTTAACAATCTTTTTGTTTACCGTTGATCCGTATCGACTTTGCAGTTCAAACCTTAAAGTTTTCCTATTGTTTTTTTCAGCAAACAACTAGTGATTTTCCATAACAATCCACTGTGCAAATTTGCCTCCCCTCTCTCTTGTTCTTTGATTCCTAGTATTAGCCAGTAAATAAGCCAACGAACAACGATTCCGTATATTTGAATTGAATTTATTCCGTATATTAGGATTGGTAACACAGCTTTGGACGTCTCAGAGGCAGCTTATCATAGAGATTTCAAATGTCCTAAAATCCAAGACATTCTGAAGGCAGCCGGTGTTAAAAGATCCAAAGATCTAACGTCTCCTCCACTACCAACACTAGTACTGCCTGTGGAAACACATGAACCAACTCAATCCTTTACTGGAGAACAGTCGGCTCAATCAAGGTTTAGGAAATGGTGGAGTTACTTTTATTTGTGTGTATGGGCTAAATATTTGCAGTATCAGGGAAATTGGGTCGACGAGACTCAAGGCACGTTGATGTTGGTGGCTACTGTGATTGCAACCATGACTTTCCAAGCTGGGATCTACCCACCAGGTGGTGTTTGGCAACAAGACACGACAAATGGTACTTTCGGGTGTAATTCTTCGATGTGGGCAGCCGGCACTGCAATTCTATCGTATTCCGAAACATATCAGTATTTCTTGCCTTTCAACACCACCTCTTTTGTTGCAGCTCTAACCGTTGTGCTTATGGTCACTAGTGGATTTCCACTAAGAAGCAAGGGCTTTATATGGTTTCTGACCTTAACCATGTTTATTGCATTTCATTCCGTGGTATTGGCCTATATCAAGGGAGTGAAATTGGTGAACCCGACTTATTTTCAAGACTATTCCCTGATTACCACCGTATTACCAGGAATCTGGCTTGTACTGCAACAGGTTCTTGGCTCGATTCACGTAATTCGCTTTTTATTTTGGATAATTAGGAAGTTGTTCAAATTCATGAGACGCTGCAGGTTAACCAAACGTCCAGCAAACGATGCCATCAACGTGTAAAAGAAAATTTATCATGATCTTTGATACTGCTGATCTGCATGGATGCATATCTTCATTCTATATATAATGTCATGTGAACGGCGAGTTCGCTGCAAGAAATTAATTGCTGCATTTACTACATTTTGTGAACATCTTTTGGCTTAATATATTGCAATGAGTGGATGAATGTATATATTGTATTGATCTTCATATTTAGTGCTCTTGAGTCTTAACATTATGATTTTGCGGATGCATGCGTGGACGTTGCATGGGTTATTTGAATGGACATAAATAAGAAAAAAAATACCTACCCAACCCACCCCATCGGTCCCGTCGTTACTGGGTTTTGATCACCTTGCATGCACTTTCAACGCACGAGTCTGCTTACGTAGGCTGGCTGCTTCAAGATTGAAATATTGATAACTCCTGACCATTTCTTGACCGGCATCAGTTTCCAAAGTTCAACTTCACGGCCTCGAACTTTGACCCAGTAAAGGAAAATGACTACAAAATACAGAGAGCCCCGGTTATGAAATTAAGTTTGAAACTGCCTCTCTTGCACTTGCTTAACTTTTATTATTATTATAGGAAACATCAACTTCATTAATAATAAGAAAATTACAAACATTTATCAAGCCAAACGACTTGAAAAAGAAATTCTGGAATACAATCCCACCACATCTCAATGCTCTCAACATTCCAAGCATGCATTACTGGCAAGCCAATGGGCTGCCATATTACCCTCCCTATGGACATGATTAAAAGAACATTTACCAAAACATTTCTTAAGATTTTGGATCTCTCTAATAAATTATAAGTACTCCAAGAATGGAATCCTCCATATTGTTCTGTTGTAAAGCATCAAACAATCACTCTCCACTATTAGCTTTCAGATACCCATACTTGCACACAATTGTAGCCTTCTGAAAATGGCTAAAAGCTCAACAGCCTCTGGATCCTCGACTTCATGTTCAACCTTACTGCTGCCATAACCACATTGCCCAGCTTGTCATCTCTTAGAATCACACATATCCTTGCCTTATGAAGATCACAAAAAGTAGCTCCATCTACATCAAGCTTCAGCGTATCAACTGGAGGTGGTTTCCAACTGAAATGAAGTTTAAGTTGAACTTGTGGTTTCAACTAAATTTCCTTGTTACTACACATAAGAATCAAAACATTTTCTGCAACCTATCTTGGACTCAAACAGGCCTTCTCACAATCCAATATCTTATTCCTTCTATATCAAAATGTCCAAGCCAAAGTAAAGAATAACGCCAACTTTTCCTTCCTTCCCCTCGATGATTTTTAATTAAGCTACATCAAAGACTTTAAGACTTGCATTGATGTCCAGATCAGGAAACAATTCTCTCCATAACCCTTTAATTTGACTACAGCTAATAAGTGCATGATGGAGATCTTCAACTTGATGAGAGCAGAAACTGCACTTCACCTCTGATATCACCTATTTCTTCAACAAATTCTCTTTGGTTGGAAGCCCTTCTTTACAAGCACGCCAGGCAAATATTTTTATTTTATTAGGAACTGACATCTTCCACAAAATTTGTTGTCTGTTAACATTAGAAGATTCTGCTGTGAGGGTCCTTACATGATTTGTGATAAAACTGTAACAGCTTCTGACAGTAAACCTTCCACTTCTTTCATGAGCCCAAACCCACTTATCTGCAATGTCATTAGGTATCACCACTTTGATAATGTCTGATGCTACCTTTGGATTGAAGAGAGATCTAATTTTTCCAATATTCCACCATCTTGTAGATTCATCAGTGATAGAAGCCACTGATTCTTCTCTGTTTTCCTCTCTAATAAAGACTTCTTCCCTCTCCAAACACTTATGACCTGGAACCCACTGATCAAGCCACAATTTCACAGATTTGCCATCCCCAGTCCGCCATCTACACCCTGCTTTGAGCCATTTCTTGGCTTCCCAAATTTTCCTCCATGTGTATGAATGACAAGTACTTAATCTAGCTTCTAAAAAAATATTTTTTGAGAAATACCTTGCCTTGAAAAGCCTGTGCAGCAATGAACTGTCATTCTGTAAAAGTCTACAACCTTGCTTAGCTAGTAAAGCAAGGTTAAAAGTCCTCAGATCTTTGAATCTCATCCCCCCTCTAGATGTTTTCTCACACATGTCATTAGGATATATCACCACTTTCATAATGTCTGATGCTACATTTGGATTGAAGAGAGATCTAATTTTTCCAATATTCCACCATCTTGTAGATTCATCAATGATAGAAGCCACTGATTCTTCTCTGTTTTCCTCTCTAATAAAGACGTCTTCCCTCTCTAAACACTTATGACCTGGAACCCATTGATCAAGCCACAATTTCACAGATTTGCCATCCTCAATCCGCCATCTACACCCTGCTTTGAGCCATTTCTTGGCTTCCCAAATTTTCCTCCATGTGTATGAATGACAAGTACCCAATCTAGCTTCTAAAAAAATATGTTTTGAGAAATACCTTGCCTTGAAAAGCCTGTGCAGCAATGAACTGTCATTCTGTAAAAGTCTCCAACCTTGCTTAGCTAGTAAAGCAAGGTTAAAAGTCCTCAGATCTTTGAATCTTATCCCTCTCTTGATGTTCTCTCACACATGTCATTAGGATATATCACCACTTTCATAATGTCTGATGCTACATTTGGATTGAAGAGAGATCTAATTTTTCCAATATTCCACCATCTTGTAGATTCATCAATGATAGAAGCCACTGATTCTTCTCTTTTTTCCTCTCTAATAAAGACTTCTTCCCTCTCCAAACACTTATGACCTGGAACCCACTGATCAAGCCACAATTTTGCAGATTTGCCATCCCCAATCCGCCATCTACACCCTGCTTTGAGCCATTTCTTGGCTTCCCAAGTTTTCTTCCATGTGTATGAATGACAAAAACCCAATCCAGCTTCTAAAACAGTATTTTTTCAGAAATACCTTACCTTGAAAAGCCTGTGCAGCAATGAACTGTCATTCTTTAAAAGTCTTCAACCTTGCTTAGCTAGTAAAGCAAGGTTAAAAGTCCTCAAATCTTTGAATCTCATCCCCCTTCTAAATTTTCTCTCTCACATTCTGCTCCAGTTGATCCAATGAATTGTTTTCTCATCATCCTTTTGGCCCCACCAGAACTTAGACATCAACCATTCCAACTCAGACCACAAACCAGTAGGGAGTAAAAAATAGATCATTGAATACGTTGGAATGGAGAGTGCAACTGCCTTTAATAACACCTCCTTACCACCTTGAGGCAACAGTTTTTCTTTCCAACATTGAAGCTTCTGCCACACCTTTTGCTTTATAGATTGAAAAGCTCTAGCTTTGGACCTACCAATGAGTGGAGGAAGCCCAAGATATTTCTCATACTGTTGGATCTCACTATTTCCCCACAACTGCACAATCTCCTCCCAGCTTCCTTACCCACATTACTACTAAAAACCATAGTTGTTTTCCCCTTATTTATTCTCTGACCCGAGACCCTCTCATAATTTTCCAACACAGCTTGCACCCTCCTGTTCTCCTCCACCCCAGCCTTACAAAATTTAACACTATCATATACAAATAACAGATGATTAATGTTAGGAGCTCTCCTACATATTTTAATACCTGAAATCTCCTTTCTCAAACCTCCTGCCTTCAACTGTGTTGTCAACCCTTCAGTACAAACTAGAAATAGATAAGGGGACAGAGGGTCCCCTTGTATCAAGCCCCTACTTGGTCTAATAGGCCCCTTTGGTTCTTCATTGATCAAGACAGAAAATGAAAAAGAACTAACACAATACGTGATCAAATTAATTGAAGTCTGCTGAAACCCTATAACTTCCATCACAGTTTGGATAAAACCCCACTCAACTCTATCATATATCTTACTCATATCCAATTTCAAAGACATATATCCCCTCTTCCCTTTTTTCTTATGTTTGAGATAATGCACCAACTCATAAGAAATTAGAACATTATCTATGATTAAATGAACAGGGACAAAAGCACTTTGACTCTCACTAATAATACAAGGTAGCACAACTTTCAATCTATTAGAAATAACTTTTGCAATCAGCTTAAAAGCCACATTACACAAACTAATGGGCTTATAATCTGCTACTATTGTAGGGGACTTCTTCTTGGGAATGACAGTAATATGTATATGATTAAGAGAAGATGGAAATTCACCGAAATTCAAAACTTTCAACACTAGTGAAATGACTAATCTGCCCACCACAAGCCAATACCTTCGGAAAAAAACTAGTGACATTCCATCTGGCCTAGGTGCTTTGGATGGATTCATCTGTTTCAGGGCTCCCACCACTTCAGCTTCAGTATATGCCTTACCCAGCTCCTCATTCATTGAACTTGTAACTCAACCAGCTAGGTTCTCCAAAAAAGCAGTAGAACCCCTCAGGTTTGAGCTTTCAAACAGGTTCTCAAAATAGTTAAGGATAACCTTGTCTCTTTGATCTCCTATCTGCCATAGCCCACTATCATTTGGAATCCTCAACAATCTATTCTTTTTCCTCTTCTAAGAAGTCTTCATATGAAAATACTTAGAGTTCTGATCACCTTCTTTTAGCCACAGAGCTTTGAACCTCTATCTCAACATGATCTCATCCCTTTCCAACCATTTTTGAACCTCTTCTCGAGCCCTATCATCAGCTTCTTTATTTGCCCCAACAGGATCCCTCTCATTCAGCAACTCCATATTATGTCTTGCTAAATTTAGTTGATTTTGCACATTACCAAAAGAGTGTCTATTCCACCTATCCAATTGTTTCCCACACTCATATATCAAATCCATCACATCTCCCATATTACCATGTTCAGATCCCCTCTCCCAAGTGGCCTTTATAATATCCTCACAAACCTTTTCCCCCACCCACATAGCTTCAAATTTAAACAACCTTTTCGTTTTGTTCTGTACCCCATCCCCTCAGTGTCAACCCATATTGAAATATGATCTGAGTAAGCAACCAGACCATGGATGACACTTGCATTAGGGAACCTGCCCACCACTGAGAATTAACCAAAAACCTGTCAAGTCTCTCACTAATACAATGAGCCCCTTCCCTTCAATTACTCCAAGTGTATTTTTTACCTCAACCCCATATCTCACAAAGCACACTCATTAACAACCTCCTTGAAGTCGATAATCTGCCTCTCAGGTCGAGGCCTGCCTCCCCACTTTTCATGATGATGTAACGCCTCATTAAAGTCTCCCATAACTATCCATGCCTCCCCCATTATTTCTACACAAAGATCTTAACAAATTTCAAGTGTTATGTCTAAGATTGGTATCAGGAGACCCATGAATCTCAGTCAAAAACCATTGTCCCTTCATAGGATTATCATCCTCAATAACAACATCAACATGACAACTAGAATAAAAGATGATTGACAATTTAGTATCCCTTCCCCAAAGCAATGAAAAACCAAGTTTGTACTTACAGGCCTCAAACTCAAGGGCATTGAGTCTAGTCCCCTACAAGAACAAAACATCGGGCACTTCCCTCTTCACCAGATCACAGAGGGTTTAAATGTCCCGTGGGTTCCAAAGTCCATGGGCATTCTAGCTAATGGTTTTCATTGCTCCGGGTAGGGCTGAGCAACAGCCACCGCCGATACATTCGTCTCAGTCAAAATGTCTTCACCCACGACATCCCTCCCAAAATTTTCCCTCTTTGTAGACTTGCCATTGACATCTTCATCCCTACTCGGCTCCTTTCTCTTCCTGTTTTTGTTGCTAGGTAACAGTTGAGCATTCAAAAGATGGGAACTTGTCGTTTATGTTAAAAACAACATTCTTTTCCATTTACGACTTGTAAAACCATCAGGCTTTTCCGTTATAGCTTGGCCCATCTCTTTAGCCTGTGTATTAGACATCGGCCCACTAAATCCATCCAAACCACATTCCTTCATCCCTTCAAATGACATCGCTTCATTATCACCTTTTGTCTCCTATTGCACTGCTTCCCTCCCATTTTTAAATCCTTATGCAACATCCCTTGAAACATTGCCTCCAACAATTATCCATTTCTCAATCTCCTCTAAGAAATACCCCTCATATCTCACCAAAAGCTTTGCTTCCTTCAATTGTGCCTCCTTCAATGTTGTTGTAGTATCCGCTTCTGTTACCTTTTGGAATTAAAACTGAGTACCCGGAATCATGCCTCTCCCTACAGATGTTTCACCACTGTCATCGTCGATACTGGAACCTTCATCGGAGAGGATCTTCTTGTCGCTTTTGGAGATTCCCTACGTTCCCATGATCACCCTTCTTTGACCCTATCGTCGTAATTGGCAGCACGCAACTAAGATCCATAAGGGAATTCCCCTGTCTCATGTAACGTCTGATCTTGCTACCTCAATCCACACTCCTTATCATCGTGCCCCAGTTGCTCACACCAGTAGCAGAAATTGGAAAGCCTCTCATAAAAGAACCTAACCCAGATTGGATCGCCATCGCCCATTTAAATTTTTTTGCCCCTTAACAGAGGCTTAGTAACGTCGATAACAACTCTAACACACATATATTCCCCCCAAGCCATCTGCCCCTTCTCAAGATCCACTTCTTCAACCCTTCCAACTTTATGTCCAATCAGATTCCCCACATAGTTGTTTCTTGCCATAAGAGGAAGAACATGAATAATCACCGAGAACATTGCTTTCATATGCTTGATTTGGTGTACTTGTTGTCTACCATCTACCTCCTTAACCAACACCAGGTGCTTGTTGAAAGACCTCTCTAATGACTCGCTCCTTATCATGCCGATCATCAATTTCAATGAGAATCAGAGAGGAGTTGAGATCCCTGAAACGAACACCCCTCACCGGTCTTCATGCCTTTTTCATCGTCATCTTAAAAGCTTCTCTACCACATAAAACAACATCTTCTAGCTTTCCCGTCTCCACCACCACCTCTTCATTCTCTTGCTTAGTCAAAGATAGTCGCTTGTACAGCTCATTTAGTTTCTCGTTCATACTCCCTAGGTCAACCATTCCAAAACTTGCACGAACACTGATCGATTCAGGTCTACACGTAGGCATTGTGATCACCTCTACTCAGGTAGAAAGCCCAAGAGAGGAAAAAGAACAAAATTTTGTAAATAACACTATAGATAATTGTAAAGTTTTAACTTTTATTAAATAATGCCATTTGTTAGCATTTTCATTATTATTTTTTATCGTTTCCGGGTTTGAGATTGAATGATTAAAAAATTATTTTCAATTATCTATCATGTCACTTGAGGCCAAGTTAAAAAAAAATAAAAATAGAACGAAAAGCATTTTTTATTATATGTTTTGTCGACGAAGTAAAAACTAATCTTGAACAACTCTTCAATTTCAATTTTAATTTTAGATTTTCAACTTTTTCTTTAATTATTACCTAATAATTATAAATTTTCCAAAGTTTCAAACAAAATATAAAAAGAATTCAAAGCTTTCAAATCTCAAAACAAAAATTATCTAAAAAAATTATATTCTAATAATATTTTAAAGTATAATATTTTTATTCAAAATTTTTTTATCTATTTTGTCAAAATCCCATAAAACATCATAACTCAAGTCATTTTACTGCTATTAATAAACTATTTCACTATTATTCACAAATTTATCAGCTCATCTTATCTCATCTCATCGCAACATCCAAACTAGATCTTAATTTATTATCTTACAAAATTTTAATATTGTAGGGGAATGCCTTTTAGGGTTAAGCTAATGATAGAAGAAGGTATAAGAAGAGAGATTATTACGTATTTATTTAGGCCCCGTTTGGATAACCATTTCATCTCATCACATCTCAATATCCAAACACTACTAAAAAACAAACACAAACACTTTTCAATTTCTCTTTCATACTTTTTCATCTAGTCATTATAACTTTTCCAAACTTCGATATAAAACACAAAAAATAATTCAACTTTTTCAAATATAAAAACAAAAATTATATTTTAACAATATTTTAATTTTTTAATATTTGTATTCAATTTTTTCTCTCATTTTACAAAATCCAATAAAAATATTAACTCAAACTATAACACTATTATTCACAAACTATCTCACTATTATTTACAAATTTCTCATATCATCTTATCTTATCTCATTTTATCTAACTATCTATCCAAACGAGGTATAAGATCACTCCATTACTTTTCAATATTTTATCATTATTTTTTTCTCACTTTTTCATTATTATTTACAGATTTAAAATCAACTCACTGATCAAACGAGGTCTAAGCAGCCTTGCCCATAACGACCTCTTACACTTACTTAAATTAGGATCATTGGTTATGGTCCACGATTGATATATCCAGCCTCAAGTTAAGACTTAAGAGCTAGGATGCTCCCTTTTTCTTTTTTTTTCTTCCTTTTTTAAAAAAAAAAAAATTCTGGTAAAATTAATTGGGAGTTCTGACTTTTGAGGTAAATAAAATGGAAAACTATAATTTGGTGTACCTTTTCTACAAGCTTGGAAGGGGATGAGTTTTGTATAACGTTAATTAAACCATACAGAAATTTTGCTCTTTTATAATGTACAGAAAATCCACTGCTCATCAGAAGTGCGATTGATAGCTAGAACTACTTTATATTTCAAGTCGTTTAAAATCTTTAAACAGACGGCTTCCAAGACATCCAAAGCTGTCTAACCAATCTTATTTAACATGATGTCATTGGCTTCTCTTTCTATCTTCTGAGACCCAAGCTGATACGTACGTAGGTATACAAAAACTAAAACCACTTAACAATTAATTAGCAACTCCAAATTATTGCAATTCAAATGTACCTACAAAGTTTACTACCTGCTTTAGTGTTTTGTTTTTGAATCATCTAGAAATACTTCTCATTCATTCATAAACAAATGGTGCAAAACAACATCTGTTTACACTCTGTCACCCACAAGATGTTGCTGTAAATTATTACAAAGCATTTCTCGCTTAACAATATCAACAATCTCTATAGGTCCCTCTTCAATCCAGCAGCATTCCCCTTCCATTCTCAACGCCCTCTTAGCACGTTCATGAGCCACACTATTGCCTTCCCTATAAATGAATTCCACAGACCAATCTTGCCTATGAACCAGCCTGCTTCGCATATCATCAAAAAGCTGAGTCATCGAAGCACATATGATTCCCTTCCCTGCTACCCCTTTTATTACCCTTTCAGCATCGCCTTCAAAAACCACATTTCGACCATCTAGTTCCACAACTAGATCCATAGCTCTCCATAAGGTAATAGCTTCAGCCAAATCTGAACTTCCACTAAACATCTTTGAGGCACATAATGAGAATAAAAGCTCTCCCTCATAATTCCTTGCCACTATACCCAACCCCACTTTGTTATTCGGTTTATCAATAGCAGCATCAAAATTTACCTTTGTTACACCTTCATCTGGTGGCTTCCACTTTGTATCTTTCCTTCTTTGGATGTTTACCCCCTTGGTCTGGTTCCCCTCAAGTCTAGATTCTTGAAAACACTTGAGACCTGATATAGCAGTAGCAATCACCTTACTTGGGCTATCGAACTTGCCTTCAAATACCATCCTATTTCTTCTGAACCATAAACCTTTCAAGATCATGGCAACCTCTTCTACTTTTGTCTTCTGCAACTTTGACTGCATCTCAGCCCAAATATAAAAGAACTCATTCTCTTCACTTGTCCACTTCTGTAGACCACTCTGACTTTCTGCCCATACATCACTTGCAGCTGGACAGGTCCAAAGGATATGACATACTGTTTCTTCTTCCATACCACAAGTTTGGCATGTGGCAACCTCAACAACATTCTTCTGGGCCAAGCTCTTCTTTGTAGGCAATATATTATTCAGTGCTCTCCACACAAACTGCTTGGTAGAGTTAGGAACATTAAGCCTCCATAACCCCTCCCATGCATGTTTCTGTTCCTGTCTGATCGAGCATTCCCCATAGTTTACTTTTTCCATGTCAGTGCATAAGTGGTATGCACTTCTCATAGAGAACCTTCCATCCTTAGTGAAGCCCCAAAAGCTTTTATCATCCGCACCATGCCTACTCAGAGGTAGACTGCAGATCTGAGCAGCCTCTTCCCTACTGAATATTTCACAAACTAGCCTCTCATTCCAGCAGTGAATATCCTCAAGAACAAGGGAACTTACTTTTGAGTCAGCAACTATAATTCTAACGGTGATCTCACTTGGAAATTTACAGAATTGGGAAGCCAGTTTTGATTCCAAATAGATATACTCCTGCCATTACCTACCCTCCACACCATACTAGCTTTGACCAGACCTTGTGCCTCCAACAAACTCCTCCACATGAAAGATGGCTTATACCCAAGCTTTGCCTCAATGAATTGGCTTTTCCTGTAATACTTTTCCTTAAAAATTTTTACTGCTAAGGAGTTGACATTCTGTTGCAGCATCCATCCTTGTTTGGCCAGCATAGCCTTATTAAAAGTATTGATATCCCTGAATCCCATTCCACCTACCTTTTTATTTTCACCCATTTTACCCCAATTCTGCCAATGAATACCTTCCTTTTTATTACTCCACCAGAACTTTGCTATCATAGAATTAATCTCACTACTGAGCTTCCTTGGTAATTGAAACACATTCATGGTATAAGTAGGGATAGACTGTAACACTGCCTTGATCAGAACCTCTCTTCCTGCACTTGATAGAAATGAGTTTTTCCAGCTATGAATTCTCCTCCAAATTCTGTCTTTTATGCTCTTAAACGTTCCATACTTGGATCTTCCAACAATAGTTGGGAGGCCCAGATATTTCCCATAATCCCCACATATAACTGCACCAGCCTCTTGCAAAATATCCCTTTGATTGAGAGTACTTGTATTAGAGCTAAACAGGATAGATGTTTTCTGTCTATTCAGCATTTGGCCAGATGAATCTTCATAGACCTTCAGTATGTCAATTATTGTCCTCCAATCCTCTTTACTTGCTCTACTGAAAATCACACAATCATCTACAAAAAACAGATGAGTGATTCTGGTTCCACCTCTAGCAGCAGCTACTCCTTTCATTTTCCCTTTAGCTTTAGTAGCACACAATAGTGAACTCAGGCCTTCTGCACATAGGATGAATAGGTAAGGAGACAGGGGGTCTCCTTGCCTCAATCCTCTAGTTGGGATAAAACTCTCCCCCTCCTTTCCATTTACCAAAACAAAATAAGAAACTGATACCACACAGTTCATTATCAGCTGGACCAATTTTTCACTAAAACCCAGCCTCTCCATTATAGACCTCAGGAAATTCCACTCAATTTTGTCATATGCTTTTGACATATCAAGTTTTAAAGCCATGCTTCCTTCTCTTCCTTTCTTCCTTGTCTTCATAGTGTGTAGCATTTCATAGGCCACCATAACATTCTCAATTATTGACCTACCTGGTACAAAAACACTTTGGAAGCTAGATATTATATGGGGTAATACATGCTTAAGCCTATTTGCTAACATCTTAGCAATAATTTTGTACAAGACATTACATAAAGAAATGGGTTGAAAATCATTCACAGATAATGTCACATCAATCTTTGGAACTAAAACAATATTAGTATGGTTCAAAGTACCAGGCATACCACCCCCATTTAGAACATCAAACACTACCTCACACACACGAGGACCCACAGCTTCCCAGTGATGCTGGTAGAAGGCTGCTCCAAACCCATCAGGCCCTGGGGATTTAAAAGGACCCATTTGATGTAGAGCATCAAACACTTCTTCCTGGGTGAAAGGAGCCTCCAGATCAACATTCATCTCCATTGTCACCCTTTTGTCTATGCCTTGTAAACATGTCTCAATATCAGCTTCTTGTGGATTAGAGGATGTATAAACCTTCTGAAAATGATTCTGGAAAGCTAGTGCAATATCAGGCCCTCCGAACCTCATGCTTCCATCATAATCCTTGACTTTTTTAATAACATTCTGTTTTCTCCTCTGTGTGGCGCATGCATGGAAAAATCTGGTGTTCCTATCCCCTTCTTGGTACCAATGCCTTTTTGCCCTTTGCCTCCATTTGAGATCCTCTTTATGCAGTAAATCTCCCACTTCCTTCTGTAACTGCACTATTTCCACTTCATTTTGTTGATTTTCTTCATCTTGTAACTTTTTTAGCAACATAGACTTATCTTTCAATTCATTCTCTGAGGCTGATCTAGCAACTTTACTCCATTTTGCCAAGCCCATTCTACAAATTTTAAGTCTTTGTTGAACCTCTCTTACAAGATCTTCCCTTGTACCCTCCTTCAACCACACCTCACTTACTAATTCCTTACATCCTTCATCCTTGCCCCAAGCCACTTCATATTTAAACGAATGCTTATACTCTCTAGAACCTGCAATCTGCTGCCAAAAAGAAAAGCATAAAGGTCTATGATCAGAACTTCTAGCAACCAGAGTATATATTTTAATTGTGCTAAAATAGTCCAGCCATCCACTATTTGCTAATCCTCTATCCAATCTTTCTAATATAAAAGTTGAATCTTTGTGTCTGTTGCACCAAGTAAACTTTGAATCTGTACATCCCAGATCATATAGCTCCCCCAACTCTAGAACCTGTCTGAACTTGTTCATCTGAGCTACACTTCTCACATTTCCTCCCCTCTTCTCATCTTGTGTTAAGATTTCATTAAAATCCCCACAAATAAACCAAGGCATGTTATTTGAGGGTTTTAATGACACCAAGATATCCCACGATTCTTGTCTCTTACTAACCTCAGGATGCCCATAAAAGCCAGTAAACTGCCACTCAACAGCCTCCTGATTAGCCTTAATATGTGCATTAATATGGAATCTGGAATAAGACTGAATTGACACCCCTATCTCAAGCTTCCACAATAAAACCAACCCTCCACTTCTTCCCAGTGGATCAACCACAAAACAACCCTCAAATTTCAATTTTCTCTTCAGAAATTCCCATCTATATGAATCTAACTTAGTTTCCATCAAGAAAACTAAGTCTGGTCTCTTCTCCTTCACTAGACAATGAAGGTCATGAACTGCACGGGGATGACCCAACCCCCGGCAGTTCCAACTTAAGGTTTTCATTGTTCTTGGTGGCGCTGCTCAGCAGCTGCCACCAAGTTAACATATGCAATGGAACAGTCCCCTTCCCCATTGCCTTTTAATCTCTTCCTTCCCTCCTCATTCGCATAACATTCATCTTCATTTACTACTCCCCTTTTCTTAGACCTGGTTACTACTTTCTCCTGCGTAGTCATACCTTTCTCCCTTGCACGTTTCTTCCACCCTCCTTTGCTACTACGAAGCCTACGTACATTGTCCACCACATGGTTCTCAACACATGTTTCAAGAAAGCATTCTACAGGAATCAGGCTCTCATATGCCTTCCCCTCAGTTATCAACGTCGTTTGTATCTGATCAATATTAAAATGGACTGACCCCAAGCCTAGGCCCGGGCCCAGACCCGAAGCCATCTCATCATTATAACTACCCTTCTTATCAGCCAAATTTGAATTCTGGTTGACACATCCCGATTTCCTCTCCTCATTATTTCTCATTTGTACTCTACCCTTATCACCAGCTCCTTCATACCCATATGATTCAATCTCCTTATCTTTCATAACTGCCATCATATCATTCCCCTTCTGTTGAGTACATGCTACACATTCAACACTCTCCTCCTCATCCAAATTCAAATTTGAATTTGAATTAGCCCCTTGATTTTCGCCATTTTGCTCGCTTGAATCAGTTTCTGGTTTCCCCCCCTCCTCTGGTCTCATCTTCCACCTCTCGCTATCCCCATGGCTGACCTTCCCCCTGTAATAACTCCTCCTTGAATATGTAGACTCTGCACGAAGCCATGGGCCAAATTGCATAATCTTTTCTGCATGCTGAGCCAAATTTTCACTTTTCGACGTACATCCACCTGCTTCATGAGCTATATACCCACACATAAAGCAAATTTTTGGCAGTTTTTTGTATTTAATAGGAATCTAGACTTTATCACCCTTCACGCCAATCATTCTACCTCTTGGCAATGCTTGGTGCAACTTCATTTCAATCTTGATTCGTAGGAACTTACCCCATCCTATCCCATCATCTGGGATATCCACTTCTAACACATTGCCAATTGTCTTACCGATCTGCACCCCACACACTCGGTTCATATATGCTAACGGCAGGTTGTGGAACTGCACCCAAAACTCTTCCCAATCAAACTTGATTTTATTTGGCTGGATAAGCCCATCAAATAACTTCAAAGCAAACAAACCATTATCGAACAACCATGGTTTCCCATCTAACACCTTATACTTGTCAACATGTGTAGCAAATGTTACTGTAAAAACATTTGCTCCGCACTCTTGAAACACTGCTTGTTTACTTATTTTCCAAACCTTAGCCATTGTTGAGGAGATCACTTCCTTGCTTACTATATGATTCGTAAACAACTTCCCCACCAGACTTCGATCACCCTTCTCCTTTGTTTCAGTCACCCCTTCTATTTCTAGATCCAGAACACTCGCCTCACTCTCTGATAATCTAAACTTACTCCATCTCTCCTGTATATCATCCATCTTCTATTACTTGAAAACCAGCCCAAGCAATAGATCTCACCAGTATCTACCTTAAACTCCACCTTGTACCCTCAGAGAGAAAACGAGAGAAGACTTATATTTATTCCTCATTTGTAATTCAAAACGAGAGAAAACTCTTAGGAGACGTTTGGATTCGAAGATGACTTGAGATGACTTGAGATGAGTTGTGAATAGTAATGAGATTTGTGAGTTGAAGTTGCTAAATAATAATGAATACTAGTGAGATGAGTTGAAATGAGCTGAGATGTCTTGCGAATCCAAACGTCTCCTAGTGTTCATGGATGATATATATGATCTTATTAACCTTATGTATCTTCAGCCATGCATCACACATATATATATATATATATATATTCAATAATTATCAAAAATCTTGTGTAGAAAGTGTAGTGTACTTAATTACGTAGATTCTGAAGAGCTTATATAGTCTTTCCATCTTCTTTAGTCTTAATTTATAAATGAGAAGGCTTAATTTATAAATGACCGAACCCACCTGTACGTAGTACCGGTCTGGTCCGGTTGATCAATCGGTTTTTCAATTTGTTTTTAGACCGAGGGTAAGGATCGAAACTTTCTATGTATAATAAAAAAAATTACGAAAAAGCATTTTGCTTTTTTGTATTATTTTTTCCTTTTCCACCAAGTTCAGTAATTCTTTGTACCGCCTCGCCTGTCTTTAAGAAAAAAGAATGAAAAATAATAAATAAAAGAGCTTTGCTACACAACCTCTACCACACTCCACACTCCACACTATTTTAAATTTTTAATATTTTTTTAAAATTTTTTTTTGAGTTTATTCTTTTTAAATTATTTCAAATTTTTTATTTATTATTCATATAATAAATATTTAATAAAAGAAAAAAATAATAAAAATTAAAAATAATGTGGAGTGTGGAGGTTGTGTGAATAGTATGAGGTTGAGTAGATTTTTTGTAAATAAAATGCGGTTGTTGATCAGAGTTGAGACTAGTACTAATATATTAATTACAATGTAGAATGTACCAATGTGATATTACTCCTAATTCCGGACCCCTCATATATATAATTGAAGGAAACGATACTGAAATATTACTTTTAAGGCATAGTAGTACTACTTGATAACACGTACAGTTTTCCTCACGAAATCAAACAAGATCCAATTTACTTAAAAATTGACAAATAATATATAAATGTTTCATCCGTTTAGATAGTGAGATGAGATGAGATGAATTGAAATAATTTATAAATAGTAGTGAGATTATTAATTGAAATTATATTAAAGGTAAGCATGATGTTCATCTCTATATCTAAACGGATCCTTAATCTTTCGATTGATTTTTCATTGAGATCTAATCTTTTTTATTGGGATTCCTTTCAACGTTTATTTAAAGAAATATTATTGGGAGCAGTCACTGTTGAGAGTAGCCATTTTTGTATACATTATGTAGCATCATCAAGACTACACATCTTTTAAATTTAAAATTAGAGAGATGAGAGAGAGCTGATGAGAGAGACCGAGATGAGAGAGAGCTTATCATTGTCCAGTACGTGGGAAGAGGAAGAGTGTTTGATTTTTTCACGGTCTGGTTCCAGTGTGTGTGGGGAAGAAAAAGACACCATTGGTCAAACCGGGTTTCGACCAATGGTCTTCAAAATTCAAATTAATTCCTTGGCTGTAAAAGATGTTGTCATTCAGCTTGTGGAAAAGAAAGTCGACGAAAAAGACAACGTCGTTTTGCCCAAGTCTAAAGTTCCAACTTCAGCAATGGATGACGTCGTTTCACATAAGGCCCAACACAATGGCGTTCTAAGGACCTTAGAAGCTGCTCAAAGGAAGCTGCATGACGTCATTTTGACAGCACCAAACGATGTCGTTTCGTTAGACTAGTGGAACCAAATGGCTTGTAAACAAATCCTTTTTTTGGCCCATATCGCCAAGGCCCATAAACTTATAATAGACTTGACCCAAGCCCAAGCCCAGGCCTCTAACCTGCGTGCCGACCAACGTCTTGAAGAAGTGCGCTGAGCCGCAAACTAGGCTGCAAACTGAGTCGCTAATTTGATTGCACCGTTGACAAAGCCAAAAACTGGTCCGCTGCACCAAAATTCGGTCCAAACCATTTAACTTGGTTGTTTGAACCTGTTCAGGCGAATTTTGGTACTTCTAGGTGTTCTGAATCATTTCAAGTCCAATTTGGTCTGTTCAAAATCTAGTACTCTCCTGATTTTGTGCCAAATCTCGATATAGGCACCACTTTTATTATTCTCCTGATTTGAAATACAATAGGAGGATTTATTGGCAACCACCTTGGATCAAGAGTTATTATTATTAATTTATTCATTAATTTTTAATTATTTAATTTTCACAATTTGATTTTCTATATTTGTAATAGAACACATATTTTATTTCTATATTTTTTTATTAATATTAAGATTTTTTATTTATGACACCGAAGTGATAGTGGTGTAAGAACCAGAGAACAATGGGAATAAAACATTGCTTGGGCAAAAGCCTTGATTGTACATTGCATAAATGATGAAGTCATTCCTCTTCCCAAAGACTATGAAATTCCTAAGAAAATCTTGGATGCACTAGAAGAAAAGTACGGATTAAGGTTTGATACTTATACAATTATTGTTTCATAAGTATAGCAGAATTTGTATGAAAGAGGATGAAAGTGTGAGTGATCATACTTCAAATGGAATTGATTACAAAACAATTATAAGAAGCTAGTCATCCTCTTACTGATAAAATGCAAGTTACAATCATACTCAATAGTCTTCCTTCATCTTGGGATCATATTGTTATTTTCTTAATACATAGTAAAAAGGAAATAACAATAACGTTACTCCCACTACTTCTGGTACTTGAAGAATAAATGACTAAGAGGAGGAGGAATAGAGAGAATGAGTCATCCAATTTAATGATGGCTCAAGACACGTTTTGATCCACAGAACGATAAGAAGTGAAAACAGTTTAAAAAAAGGTAATGATTAAAAAAGTGGTAGAGTAAACCATTCAGTGGATATTGTTTTAACTTTTAAGTGCGGAAAGGATGGGTATGCACTACAAGAAAACTGTTTATTGTGACCAGTTATTTTCTGCAAAAATGATAATTTCCTATCAAAATGAGTCTATTCTCGCTACAAATAGTCATTCGCTTAATAAATAATTAATTATAAATACTCATTTTCCTTATAGTAACGCATTACAAATCACAATGTCTGAATAAGAAAAAGTAAAAAACAATAAGAAAATTGTGATGACAATTTTAAAATTAATGCTCGTGAAACCAACATTAGATGCTTGGTGGCTTGAATATGCAACAACAAGACAAATTTGCAAGAATAAAGAATTGTTTTCCAAAGTACTTGAAGAAAAACAAAACAGGTGAGAACAAAATATACATGGACAACAACACATATATTGCGAGGGCAAGATACGTTATGCAAATGTATAGGGGATGGTATGATGTTCTTCAATGTTGATAAATTTGCCTAATTTAGTAGCGCGTGACACGTCTTGGTCAATATGGCACCCAGCAGGGCATGCACGGAATGGTTATGGTTAATAATCAGTTTCTTCATTTAAAGCAATTTTGTTTAAATTATTGAATGCTTATAAGTTATAAGCAGTATTTTTGGATTGGGTTTTTGCAGTTAGATGGTCAACTTAGTTACAAAGCAGCAGCCATACACGGGTGTTTTGACAATATTCATGACAATGTGCAAGATATGGTATGCTTTTAAGTTGGGATTGTGAATTTCCACTTACAAATGGATTTTATTCACGAGGAATAGACTCCTTATATGCAGGAACAGTCAATTGGAATCCCATCTTACTTCCCAAGGAAACGATTCTAAAAAAGACTACAAATAAATGAATTGATGATCATAAAATATTTCTACCTCTAAGCAACCTTTAGTGCTCATGAATTTCAACCAATTATAATTACAACCGACCGCAGTAAAGCCTTCATGGAATGGTCCTATGGTATGAATGTTGTAGCTTGCGTACGTAGCTGGAAAAATGTGTGGGAGACGATCTTTATAAACTATCAAGAGTTTTTTATTCTACATCTCAAACTATCAATACTGGCGCATTGTATCCTCAAGCTATATATCACAACCTGACTATCCTTCCATTAATATTTTAATTATGAACTTTAATTTAGGTACAAAATATCATTTTTTTAATAGTTGTGACGTCCCTTAAAATTTTTGTCACGTGGTACTAATTGCCGTATCCATCAAGAACAGTACCCAAAAGATTTTAGAATAAAAACAGAAGAAACCCAAGTCATTCACGTGGGATGCACATTGATTTTCACATGATCTATGTATACGACAGGGTAATATATTTACTTGTACAACGCGTGAACGACTTTCAATATTATTTCATATTGATTTAGATCGACATCTTATGAAAAGCAGTGCCCATTTAACGTGCAGTTGGCTTTTAGTCTAAAGCAGCTTTCTCGGCATTTGGAAAGATAGTATGCGCATGCACTAAAACTAGATGGGACAGATAGAGCACTTTGTCTATTCATTCGTTGCACGTTCGTTTGAGTGATTAAAGCAAGCAATGACGTTTGATTGTTTTTAAAAACATGACGTTTGCGATGAAGTTTGAGTGAGTGAAGCAATGCCAAGTATGAGATTGGTTTTCAGTTAGATGAAATAGATAAAGATAAAATTAAATAAAAAATAATTAAAATATATTTTTTAATATTATTTTTTATTTTTAAATTTAAAAATATTAAATTATTTATTTTATTTTATAATAAAATATAATAATTAAATAAAATAAGATAAAATAAAATAAAATAAAATGAGATAAGTTATTTTTTAAAAACAAACTAATAAAATCTTATTTTTTGAGATAAGGGGTCTAAATTATGTTACTGGCTTTTTGGACGTGCGGGACCCACTGTCACATGCACCATCAGAGGTTATTTTATTAGAAGAAAAATGGCCTTCCGAGGTTTTTCTTTCCCATACTATCATTTCTAGCTTTTTGCGCTGATGGAAGGCACGCTGTCTTCCACTCCAAACTACCTTTTGCAATATTTTTTTTTTTAACTTTATAATATAATTAGATTTATTAAAATAAATTTATAAATTTATAAGATATGTTAGATTTATTTTATAATAATAATAATTTTATAGTTTAAACATCATATTAAATTATGTCAAATTTAATTTTTTAAAATCTTTTTATGACTAATTTTATTTATTTATTTAAACATTAAACTAGTTTTAAAGTCGGTTGAAAATATTAAACTTACATATTGATGTGATATGATATGTTATATTTATTTATAAAAAAATAATTTTACAATATATAATGTTGGTCAGTTTGGATACACACATCTTCTCATCTTAATTCATCTCATTTCATTATTATAATTTTTTAAAATTTTTATAAAAAAAATATAATAAATAATTAAATTTTTTTAAATATAAAAATAAAAATAATACTAATAAAATATATTTTAATAATATTTTATTTAACTATTATTCAAAATATATCGCCTCATCTAATTTGTCTATCAAATCCAACCTATATCAATTTACGAGCTTATAATTTTTATAAAGTCCGTAAAAACATTTCTCTTTCTAAAAAATCTAGTCACCTTTTTATTTTTATTTTTAAGTATTCTAACAAATAGTCAAAATTATTGCAATGTTTTCTAACAATATTCTAAACCTATTTCTTCTTATTTATTTGTGCTCAGCGACAAGCATGCATGACCTGTAATCAAAGAGCACCATCGTCATAAGTAATTTTTCCCTTCGTTTTCTTCGACAGCCTGCATCACGATGGACAAAAGTAATCATGATATTGAAGAAGATAACGTAGCTGCACTGTATGAAGCTTCACATAAAGGGTGTGAAAGCACTTTGAACTCGTTGATGCAAAGGGACGCTCTCATTCTTAACAAAATTTCATTGACGTCCTTCACCGACACGCCCTTACATATAGCAGTTCTGCATGGTCACCTAGAATTCACTACGGCTTTACTCAGGAAGAAACCTAATCTCACCAGCCGTAAGGACTCGAGGGGTCGAACTGCCCTTCACTTGGCTTCTGCGGAGGGCCACGCCGAGATTGTGAGAGAATTGCTGCAATCAGATACTGCTCATGTTAATTGCCTGGCTCGTGATCAAGATGGGAGAATTCCTCTCCACTTAGCCGTGATGAGAGGACACATAGAGGTAATAGAAAAGTTGCTTAATTCCAAACCGAACTCGATCTCGGAGGATCTCGATGGAGCCAGTGTTTTGCACATGTGTGTTAAATATAACTGTTTGGATGCTCTGAAATTGCTAGTGGAATCTGCTCATGATGACAATGGATATTCCCTCAACTCCAAAGACAATTATGGTAACTCCATATTGCATTTAGCTGTGATGCTCGGGCAAACGGAGGTAGGTTAACAATGATCTCCAGATTTACTCTCTTTTATTTGCTTTAGCAAACGGCTAGCTAGTTATTTTCCATAACTATACATCATCATGTATATGCATAAATTGAGGAAGTAAATTTATAAATTGTACAAGTCTAGAGTTATTAACCTTTGGCTTCCAGAAAGGTATTTTATCATAACTCCAGTCCTTCGGTGATCGCATGGATAAGGCTGTCGACTTTATCCTAAACTTATTCTTTACCACAAATTGGGCTTTGTCCCTTTTTGGCTCACTTTTGTCCCCCTTTTACCACAAATCAGGGGTTGCTTATGCAGTGCTTTTAATTAGACTTTTTGCAGTAATTCGAAGAAACGTTACTACTGATATGTTTATTTTGTGCAGACAATAAAATACTTACTTTCAGTATCAAAAATCAAAGGAGAGGCCAATGCCATAAACAGGATTGGTAACACTGCTTTGGATGTCTTAGAGTTAGGCCATAGAGATTTTAAATCTCTCAAAATCCAAGACATGCTAATGGCAGCTGGTGTTCGAAGATCCAAAGATCTAAATTCTCCTGATCTACTACCAACAACACAGCGTGAACCAGCAAGGTACATTAATATTGAAGGACAGCCAGCGCCAGCTGCTCAATCAAGGTTTAAGAAATGGTGGGCATACTTTTGTTTGTGCGGATGGTTTAAGTATTTTAAGCGTCACCCATCAGATATGATTGTCGAGGCACGTGGCACATTGATGTTGGTGGCCACTGTAATTGCAACCGTTACTTTCCAAACTGGGATCAACCCTCCAGGTGGTGTTTGGCAAAATGATGGAAAATATAATAATCGGAATTGTACGTCGGGCTCTGCGGTGTTATCTGATATCAACCCAGATGCTTACAAATTCCTTTTGTATTTCAACACCACCTCTCTTGTTGCAGCTCTGAGCGTCGTACTTCTGGTCACCATTGGAATTCCTAAGAGAAGCAAACTTTTTGTATGGCTTTTGACTTTAGCCATGCTTATTGCAGTCACGTTCATGCTATTAACCTATTTTTGGGCGGCATTTTTGGTGACCTCGGATGCTGTTTTAGAAAATATCAACGAGACTTCCCTTTTATTAATATTCGGAATTTGGGATGTAGTGCTTCTGATTGCTGGTGTGGTTCTCATATATCGCCTGATCGTTTTGTTGGTGAAGTTGTTACTTAAGTGCATACGCTGTTTGACAATGAGTCCAACAAATTAACGATATTGGGGGTTAACTTTTAAGATCAGAAATTGTATGGAATTAAGTTGAAATGTGTATGGAATTAAGTTGAAATGATCGATCTTGAGTTCATCTGTCGGATGGTGCAAATCTTAATTTGTTGTCTATCATGTGAATTAGTTGGTTGCAAGAAAGGGTTTTTAATTATTAATTCTGAGCACAATATTTTTAATTATTTATATGATGGATATAATATTATAAGTCCATGCCGGTTGTATAAACATGTGTGTAAAAACTTTTCCTTAAACCACGCTCCAGCAGCCGCAACCATGCGGTGGCCGACGCAACGAGGTCTCGGCGTCGCAGCCATTTCCTACGTCGCTATAGACTACCTCCGCCACCTCTCGCCGGCATGGCACGCTCGTCTTCAGCCAGCTCTCTGGTCCCTGCTCGCTCTTACTGCCGTCATTCGTGTCCCTTTCTACAAGCACTGGTCCTCTGAGTTCCACGCGGCCATACCCTCTGTCGCTTCCATGAACTTCATGCTCTCAGCTCTCCTCTTCAAAGCTCTATCCGTACGCTTTTTCATCGTCGTGCTGGGCCTCAATTGGCACCGTGAGACACCTCCTCTTCCTGACACTGGCCAGTGGTTACTCCTAGCATTGAATGAGAAACTTCCTCAAACCTTTGTTGAGATTCTAAGAGCTCGTATTGAAGAAATCAATATTGAAGCTCAGAAGTGCTATCCAAGATCTTGTTAAAAATATAACTTATTTGGTTTAATTGTGAATTTCATAGGTTATCCGTTTATTAATCATGTCTTATCAAGTCAATTTATTTTTATCCAAACCTATTATATAAAATATAAACAATTTTATGGCCACGTCGTATTCATCATGTTAGACTTATGTACTGTCATATATATATATATATATATATATATATATATATTCACCCTTAGATCTCATTCTCTCTCTCTTGTTACTCTCTATTCCTCTGAATTAGCAAAAAAAGCACATATGAATATCCAGAAAAGGGCCTAAAAACCTTTGGTATTGGTAGCTTACGATTTTAATGGAAGTCCTTTTATCTTTAAAAAAAGGGCTAAAAGTCATTACCCATGCTCAACATTGCATTCTTCAATAGAAGAAACCCAACAAAAACCACCTCTGAAGCACTATACTTGTCAAGCTATGCAAATAAGAGCTCGGATTTTTAATAACGAAGGCAACTCTCATTCTTCTATCCATTTCATTTTTAAATACTACCAAGATGAGATTTGTGTGCAAACAAACGTACATTTCACCAGTAGTGTCTTCCCTCTTAAATCATGATCATATTTGGTATATGGGTAGAGACTTAATTAAAGGATAATTGGTTATATCATTTGGTCCGATTCATTGGCTTGGACAACACGAGCCACAATTTGGCCACCTACCTTCTTTGCTCTAGCTATTCTATCCAGGCTTTAAGATTTTTGTTTATTTTTCCATTTTTGCTGAACTTACTTTCGATTCTATTTGATTGCTTGAATTATATTGGAATCTATAATCTGATTTAGAAAATTTATGGCCTACAAAAAATTGATCTAAGTTGCTGTGATGGAGGGCTGCAACGAGAAATATAATAGATCAGACTTGAACACAGAATTGAGCTTTTGGCATGAAGCGCTAGGAGATTTGTTTCAAAAATCTGAATAAAAATGCGGTGCTGTATTGTTTATTTAGAAAACATGAAAAGAAAAACGTGGCACTATTTTATTAATTTGTGTCAAACATGACTTTAAACCACGCCCTATTCAAAGGGGGACCCATATGATTTGCTTTTAGAGATAAAATTTAAAATTTTGAAAACTTTAAAAACCTTTCATTTTATCATTATAAATTTTTTAAATTTTTATATAAAATAAAATAAACAATTCAATTTTTTTAAATTTTAAAATAAAAATAATATTAAAAAATATACTTTAATAATATTTTATTTAACTTTTTAACTTTAATATTAACTCATTTCGTCATATCTATAAAAATAAATAATAGACTTCAAAAAATTACTTTCAATAGCTATTAGGACATAAAAATTGATGGCATTGGATTAGGCAAATTTCAAAAAGATAGACTTCAATTGCAGTAAATATAAACTTTTGATCATATTTAGATGTGCACTGTAGCACTACCAAATGGATTGTTTACTATTATTTTTTCTCTTTCTACTGAAATTTATGAAGAAAAAAAAAGTCTAAATAAAATTAAATAAATTAGATAATTAAAATTAAATAAATAGGTAGAATGGTAAAATATGATAAAATTAAATAAATTAATAATTTAAAAAATAAAATAAATATTAGTTTTTTATTATATAATGAATAAATGAATAATCTATTATAAAGATTTGATGTAAATAAAAAAAATTAAAAATAAAATTCTCTCATATTATTTTATTATTATATAATAAATAAAGAAATAATTTAATATAAAAATTTGATGCGAATAAAATAATTAGAGTTAAATTTATCTTATATTAACTCAAACTTAGGTTTAGGTTTGACTATTACAACGAAGGTGTATACTTGGTTCTCTGTCTTAGAAATTATAATTCTATGAGAAATATATTTGCATACTTGGTATTTGCATGGTGATGCATGTGTATTAAGAAAATATATTTATATTTTATCTTTTCTTTAATTGTAATAAATTTCATAATAAAATAGAAAATGATAGGTACCTAGCTATCGTTTGTATCATTTCATTTTTTTAATAATTATATTTATTTTTTTAGATCCATTTAGATATATATAAATATTTTCAATATATTTTATTGTTATAATTTTTTTAAATTATTATATAAAATATAATAAATAATTTAATTATTTTAAATTTTAAAATAATAAAAATATTTTATTTAACTTATTCAAATCTATCTAATCTTGCTCACTGTTTAAATAAATATTTAGTATTATATTTTTTATTTTTTTCAAAATACAAAAAAAGTATTTTAAAAAATATAAAAAAAATACTTTAATACTGTAGGTACACACTTTAATTAATGTCGGTGGTTTTGGCACAGACCTTACAATTTGTAACTCAACAAATTATATTCAATGTTCTCTAACCTTTGTCTATATATTTGTGCTGAGCAAGAGTGGCCAATTATCATCCAAGAATCACTACCAGCACCTAGCCAGCTCTGTAGAGCATCATCATCGTCATCGCGCACGATTCTTTCCATTCATTTTCTTCCCCAATACACCGCCCTGATTTGGTCGCTCTGAAGGTTATATATTTTTCTACTAGTTTACAAAGGGGAAGGGAAGCACCGATCTCTGGTAAGTCCATAATCTCTTTGGTGAAAGTTTCTTCAATTCTAACATTTTAATACCAGCTGAAACTTTCTATGATGGATACAAGTCATGGTAATCATGAAGATTATACAGTAGCTCTCTATGAAGCCTCACTTGATGGGTCTGTAAGCACCTTGGACACTTTGATGCAAAGAGATAGGCTCATTCTTCACAAAATCTCACTTACATCCTTCACCGAAACCCCCTTACACATTGCAGCTTTGCTTGGCCACCTCCAATTTACTAATGCTCTTCTAAAAAGAAAACCACAACTTGTGGAAAAAGTGGACTCATCAGGCCGAACTGCCCTTCACTTGGCCTGTGCAGAGGGCCACACCCAGGTTGTGAAAGCATTGTTGCTAGCCAATATGGATATGTGCTTCGTTTCTGATCAAGAGGAGAGAATTCCTCTCCACTTAGCCGCAATGAGAGGACACGTAGAGGTGATAAAAGAATTGCTTATTGCCCATCCATGCTCAATCTAATCTCTCGGGTGAATCTGTATGGAGACAATGTTTTACATTTGTGTGTTCGGTATAATTGTTTGGACGCTCTGAAATTATTGGTGGAATCCGTAAATGATAAAGATTTCGTCAACTCCAAAGACAATGATGGTAATTCCATATTGCATTTAGCTGTGATGCTCGGGCAAACGAAGGTACCTTAACAATCTCTAGATCAATTACATCTTTTTGTTGACCGTTGATTCATATCGACTTTCTACTTGAAGTCGTTTGGATACTTTTTTTTTTTTTAACCGTTTGGATACTTATCTAAGCTTAGAATTTGAATTAAAATATTTTATTAAATTTTGAGAAATAATAGAAAAAAAATGGTTTAATAAAAATATTATAAAATTAAAAATTTATTTGAATATTATTTTTATTTTAAATTTTGAAAAAATAATATTGAAAGTTAATTAAAAAAAATTATAATGATTAGATAAAAAAATTGAAGATTTAAAATAAAAATTATTTTGTGTTGAGTGATGTACTTTAGAAAGAAAATATCTTCGCATATACGATAACAATAGTGTTGCCCAACGGATCCTTAAATTCTCTTTCTTTTTGTTTATTTTAGCAAACGGCTAGTGATTTTCCATAAAGATGCATCTTGTCATGAAATACGAGCAAGAGATCAGAAATTTCCGGTGGCGGTGGATGAAACTACGAAGACTCGATTAATTGTTCTAATTAATGATCGATGTAGGCTTGACAGACTCAGTCGAATTAACCTCTTAAATCCCTTGTGCAAATTTGCCTCCACTTTCTCTTGCTCTTTGATTTTCTATATGATATCGGAGCATAGCCAGATTCCAAGGGTTAGCCAATCCTGAATCTATGTCTCTCGTTTTGTTTTGTTTTGTTTTTTTTTTCTTTGTTCGGAAACCTCTCCAAGGCAGGGCCCTACGGATCCACCCTTACAAAATAAATCCAGGTCTTATGGACAGTACTCTCGGAAGGTTCCGTACATGAAACTGGTTAAATTATTGATTTTTTATCCGGAAGTGTGGTCTCAAAGAATTATTTGCATCCATAAAGAGTTGAATCTTAGACATTGAAAGAAGTGATATCTTAAGACCAAGATCTTTACTACTTGGACCAACCCCTTGGGGTTAACTGTCGTTCTTCTCATTTGGGTTTTTTTTTTTAATTTTATTTCTGTCTAGACGTTCAATGTGTAAACCAGTCTCGAGATCACGACCCTTGGTTTTGGGCTCTAATTTTCTGCTATATAGACGCATGGTCTTCCTTTCTACTATCCATGCAATTGTAAGGATATTAGTGGCAGCTTGGGTGCGGATTCTCCCAATTGATTTTAGACACGAGCCTACTCTTTTTAGGATACGGTACTTTGGTTGTAGGTTTTATTTTGCTTCGACAGCACCAGACAGATCCAATTTTTCAGGCGGCTACATCTACTCGATCTAGATGCATGCAGGTATTGACCGTTGGTTGGTATCTCCACTTGGGAATTAATAGGAATCACTTACATAAAATGGATAGGTCATAAAGATAGTCACGAGTGTTAAGTCCCAACATTTTTTGTTAAGTGAAAATATTGGACTTTATAAGTGACAAAGCATGCCGTTTCATACCACCTAAAAAAATAGACGATTCATCGTTTGTTGTGCCTCTTGCATACACTGGTCATGCAAAACATGAGTAAATAAGCCCACGAAAAAGCATTCTGTATCTTTGAATTTATTTTCTTTTTTGGGTTTTTGCCTGTGAAGAACTTTTAGCCTTTATGTATTAATTGGATGAACAGAAATGCTTTGGTCCCGAATTTGGATCTTAAATTTGTGTCTCAAATGATTTATTTATTTATTTAGTGATTAAGGAAGTGTTTTTTAATAATGCTGTGAATTTTTTATTTTTTTAAATTTTTATGATGATTAAAAAAATACATGAAAAAAATAATAAAAAATTAAAATACACTATTCAGGACATTCTTTGGACACAAATTCAATGGCTGTAGCATTGCTCATTGGATGAAATGATGGTTGTTAATGTACTTGTGCAGACCATAAAATACTTACTTTCGATACCAGAATTAAAAAGAAAGGCCAATGCCAAAAATAGGATTGGCAACATGACAGCTTTGGATGTCTCAGAGACTTGTCATAGAGATTTCAAATGTATTCAAATCCAAGACATTCTAAAGGCAGCAGGTGTTAGAAGATCCAAGGATCTAGACTCTCCTCTACTACCAGCATTACATGAAGAGGAAGCACAGTCAGCTCAACCCATTATTGAAGAACAGCCGACTGATGATCATCTATCGAGGTTTAGGAAATGGTGGAGATACTTTTATTTGTGTCGATGGGTTAAACATTTGCAGAGTCAGGGCAATTGGATCGATGAGACACGTGGCACATTGATGTTGGTGGCCACTGTGATTGCAACTGTGACTTTCCAATCTGGGATCAACCCACCAGGTGGTGTTTGGCAGCAAGATTCAAAAAATGGTGATATTGCAGCAGGCACATCAATATTTCTATCTCAGAACTCCAATGGTACTGATTATTATTACGAATTATTCTTGTATTTCAACACCACCTCTTTTGTTGCAGCTCTAAGCGTTCTACTTGTGGTAATTAGTGGATTTCCTCTGAGAAACAAGTTTTTCATATGGTTTTTGACCTTAACCATGTTTATTGCAATCTGGGCAATGGCATTGACCTATTTCAGAGCAGTGAATTTGGTGAACCCGACGACCTATTTTCAACGGCCACGCTATATACCCATTTGGTCTGTAGTGTTTGTGGTTGCTGGTGCGATTCACATAATCCGCCTATTATTTTGGACAGGGAAGTTGTTCTTCAAATTCAAGCGCTGGTTAATTATTACCAAGCGTCCAACAAACGATGCCATCGACGTCTAAAAGAAAGTTTGTCATAGAAGTTGAAATGATTTTAGATCATGCTGGATGCATATCTTTGTTCTATACATATGTGAATTAAGCAGTTTGCTGCAAGGAATGGTTGCATTTACTGTTTGTTGAATTGATCTGTTGGCTCTACTGATCTAGTGAGTATTGGGTCAGATATTGTATAGTATTATTGTATGGATTTCGGTACGTATCGTCTGTTTCTGCTAGGATTCGGATGAAATGATACCTTGAAAACCCAATATGTCGACACTTTTTTAAAAGCAAAAGTTGTTTCATTGTTTGAGATTTATTATATACGCCATATATTAATTATAATTAAGATTAGTGCACTGAAGACTTTAATAATTAAAAGCTAGCTAGCTATTTACTACTCGAAGATATTATTAATTTGTAATCTTTGATAGAATTGGATATTTTATATGATAAAACTACGTACAAAATGTTGACCACGATCGATGATTTTTCTTAATCATGGAAGTGAAGACTTGTAAACGATATATTGGTGTATGTATCTTTAATAACCTAACAGAAACAATGAGAGAAAATATTTTGAAAAATGTTGTTGGTAGAAATCTTCTCACTACAACAGAAAAGGTCTTTTGGGACGAAACTTTTTGTCCCAAAAGACCCCAATTTTGTCCCAGAAAAATTTTTGGGATGAAAAAAATTCGTCCCAAGGTCGTTCCAACATCACTGTGCCAAAAGGTATTTTGGGACGAAAATCACCCTTTCGTCCCAAAAAATATATTTTGGGACGAAATTGAAGGAAACCGATTTCTTTTTGTCATGGTTGAAATTCGTCCTAGAATATCATTCGAACGAAAACAATTTTAAGTTCGAATAGTAGTGACGTGTTTGAACGATTGCGAAATATGTTCGAACAAACATGAATTCGTTTGAACGGTATGAATTTATCTTTGTGTTCGAATGTTAAATGGTCAGGTCAAGTGGTATAGTTTATGTTCGAACACGACTGAAATAAATGACGTTCGAACTCTACGAACATAAATTTTGTTTGAACATTATGTTAACGTTCGAACACTATTGTCGTTCGAACATAAAGTTCGAACGTTTTATGTTTGTTTGAACGAAATCTCTTTAATTTAAATCAATAATAGAAAACCAAATAGACATTCATAATATTTGAAAAAATACATTAGAAACTATTTAACACTCACAAAAGTGTTATAATAAGCGCAAACAAAATAAATAACAGTCGAGACGGGCATTGTTCGTACATAAATAGATAATCTCAAAATCTATACGTAAAAATCCATCAGTTGCTTGGAGGCCTGTACTGTTGCATAAGCTGCTGCATTTGGAGTTGCATCTGTCTTCTGAACTCTTCTTGTTGTTCTTCATGTTGTTTGAGGCGCATCTCTATATTTGCTTGTTTTGCCAATTGAGCCTCTAACTCATGCTGACTTGCATTCAATTCTTCGATTTTGGAATTCGGATTCTTTAGTGCTATAGAAGTCATAGATGCATTCCCAGAAGAAGTGGAAGAGGGACCAGGCTTTACACAGCGACTCAAACCCCTCAAATATCTTGAACGTTGACCCAAGACTTGTGTAAAAATATCAATATCACTTGTTGAGGAATTTTGATCTGATGCAGATTCAGCACGTAGGGTAACCATTTTATCCCAGACATATATAAGATAAAGAATTAATATTGTCATAAATATTCTAATATATTTAATCAAATTGTTCAGGTGACGAGAAAGAAGGTAATTAGGATACATTTCAAGGGGTTGAAGCGTGAAAACCACTTAACACAATACTACTTATGGGCTGAATGTTCGCAACTTTATGTAGTGAGGTAGGATAAAGCAACAATTATCAAAGACTCGGCAACATAAAACTCTAACCCATCCATGTCTGCACAAGGCAATTGAATAAAGATGCATTTGTTTTTAAAGTTTTGACCACAACCTATATTTTCACCTCATGCCTTGACATAAAAAGGCAAATAGTCTTTTAAGCAAAATCAAAATCTATACCATGGTAAGATAAATTGTGCTGCTATCATCAGTTTGCGGATAACTATTGTTACAACTCATTTAGCCCAAGGGCAACAGATAAGGAGAACCAGATCTATCTTTCCCAAACCGTTGTTCATAAAATTAGCCCCCAACAGCTTCCAAAAGCTTCAGAAATGTTCTCAATTTATATCGAGCATGTTGTTGCTACTTGTTTTGTGATTACCGCTGTCCTCCTCGAGCTCTGAAAGTCCAATTGTTTCTCCATTTCCAACTGGAGCATCCCCTCCCATCTCACTGAACGCAGAAAAGCTTGATTCACTATCTTTAATACAATTCAACAAGCTGTCATAAACATCTGCAGAGACAATCTCCTTATCCCTGAGTAATCTGATAAATTCCTGTGCTCCCTCTACATCTTCTTTGCATATAAAGTAGTCCAGACAGGCAGCCAAGCTTTCCTTGCTTGGCTTCCACGAAGGCCCACAGACCAGAATTGCTTCCTTCATTACTTTGAGTCCCTTTTCAATTTGATTAATCTGAATGTACCCCGTTGCCAAACAATAGTAGGTTCTTACATTAGGTTTTATTCCTTTCGCCACTACCCGGTTTACAAGGGCTTCAGCCCTCTCCGGAAGACCTTTCCTGCAAAAACCACTAATCAAGAGGTTGGGTATCCTGATATCATAGTTTAACTCACTGGATTCCCACTCATTATGTATCTACTCAGCACCGTCAATGTCTTCAAACTTTAACAGTGAGCTTATGATACTTATATACCCCCTATTGTATATCCTCTCCTTCTTCTTGTACACCTCCCAGAGCCTTACCACTTCCTCTTTCTTGCCTATTGCAGTGTATTGTGTGAGGAGGTGATCAAAAGCTGAATGTTAAGTGATGGAATTTTGAATCCATGACACTACCATATCATTGCAACGATTCCAGAGGTCGATTCATTTGGGAGTTTGGGTTTGGTTAAGGTGCCATTGATGAAGCCGAGCTTGTTCTTAGCTTGTAAGGCACGTTTCATCGCACCGGACCAGATTGTGTAGTTTTCGGTGGTGAGTAGATCAGCAACGAGAATGATTGAAGGACTATCGCCGTGATCTAAACGGTAAGGGTTTGTGGGATCTGCAAGATTGAGGTATTGAGAGGGAGGGTTTGTATGAAGGTTTGAGTGGGTTGGTGAATCAGGTGGGGTATGAGACTCGGAGAACTCCATCGTTGCTCTTACTGGCTTTCTGATACCATGTAAGTTGTGATTAACAAAGGGAAAGCATAAAATAGAGAGTGTTGATGGAGGTTTAGAAAGCCCGATTTTGTGTATTGTATTGTTCACAATCAAAAGGAAGGGAGGCCATAGCCTATATACAAGTATCCTTTGTAACAAACTAACAGAAAGTAAAATACTTATATATTTACAGCTGTATAAAAGAATAAAGGAATATAAAACTAGAAATACAAACGACTTGTAGCTTTGTTTTACCCTTTATCATCTAACATATATATCTATTATAGGACCTTAATTAATAACTTTTATGAGTATTAGATTTTTACCTTGTTCTGTAGAGTCAATCTCTAATGGTGAGTCTGAAGGAGAGCTAGGAACAGGTGGAGATGGGTTACGAACTTCCTTCCTCTTTGGCGGCATAATTTCAAACTACTGATACATTCAATAAGTAAAATATTTGTCATCAAGTATAATGTTAACACATAATTGGTCAATCATAATCTGTATCAGTTTATTTGACAATTCGCTCTCATCATCTGTAGATACTTCAGATGATTCAACATTTTCCTCAATTGTCGAATCAACAATTTCAACCTCAATATCTTCTCTATTTAATGGAATTATCTCATACTGGCTCAAAACCACAAACAAATTTAAGGCGGGTTGACTCTCTTGGTATGCTTCTTGAGTAGATGAGTCATCTTCTTCTTCATCTTGTCCTTCTGCTTGAGGGATAACATCATATATATTTCTTGGAAAATCTTTTTGTACTACTCGCCATTGATTTCCTAACTTCGAGTCATCTAAGTAGAATACTTAAGATGCTTGATAAGCCAAAATAAAAGGATCATCTTCATACCATTTTTTTGATGTATTAACACTCAAAAAATATTCATCATCACGGACTCCAGTACGAGGATTGCTTAAATCCCACCAATCAGACTTAAACAGATACACTGCAAGCTCTCCCAAATATTTCATTCCAATTATATCGACAATAACCCCATAGAAATCAATATTTTCTCCATCATGACTTCTTCGACTAGAACACCACTATTTTGGGTTTTCCTATAACAATCTCGAGCAGCGCATCTTGATGGACCACGCGCCAATGCATACAGTTCATCCGATATATCATTTGGATTATTCGCATGTATTTGTATAACCTACATATTGAGTAAAGCATATACTATAGCAAAATTGAAATTAATATGTTTTCATTGGTTATTGAGTAAAGCATATGTAATGTCATTACCTGTTCTTCAAACCATCTCAGGCACTCCTGTTCATGTTTTTGATTTATATCATTTACTCTCAGTTTCTTGAGCACTTTAATATGATCACTGAAATTGATGATTACCACAAATCTTTTATATTCTTAGACTTTTTTAAAAGTAAATGGGGGAATTTAAATCAAGAAAAAGTTAAAACTTACTTCAAGTAGTTCTCTATCTCAGGGCAATTGTTCAATACGTACCACTGAGCTTTCTCGAATTCTCTTCCACACAAGTCATAACCATGCACTGCACCAATTGGATGAACTTGTTGGGAAAACACAGAAAACACATTCCGTTGTCTTGCTCGGTCAACGTCAAAGTTTCTTTCTGGCCGATCAAACCGAGTGTCAACTTCGTGAAAATATTTGGAACAGAAGGTATGTCACTCATCGTCAATATATGCTTATGCAATTGATCCTTCTGGACGGGCCTTGTTACCCACTGTACGTTTCAATTTTCCAAGAAATCGTTCAATGGGATACATCCATCTATATTGAACTGGTCCTGCAAGTCGAGCCTCACGTGGCAAATGAACGGCTAGGTGAACCATGATGTCGAAGAATGACGGTGGGTAAATACTTTCTAGCTTACACAATATTATGACAATTTCTCATTCCATTAGATCCAAAACTTCTACATTCAACATCCTAGCACATAAGTCTTTAAAAAATGCATCCAACTCAGTCAAAGCCACACGCACATCTCTGGTCAAGTACTCACGGATACCAATAGGCAAGATATGCTGTAAGAAAACATGACAATCATGACTTTTTAATCTAGTTATTTTCCAATCATTTGTTCTCACACACCTTGTTAGATTTGAGGCATAACCGTCCGATAATTTTATCTTCATTAGGAACTCACAAAATATAACCCTTTCATTCCTTGACAATGTATAACACCCAATCGGCATGTAGACAGACAAACCAATTTCTTGCAATTGCATTTCCCGTCTTATTCCCAACAACTTCAAATCATTCATTGAGTTTATTGTATCATTTGTTTTTCCTTCAATTGACATCAATGTTCCCAATACGGATTCACATATATTTTTTTTAATATGTATAACATCAAGGCAATGCCGCAATTTTAACTTTGACCAGTACGAGAGTTCAAAAAATATACTTTTATTTGTCCAATTCAACTCATTCGTAGCTCGTTTTCTCTTTCGTTGTTTTTTACCAAATTCATTACAATCAACATCTACAAATTGTGCAAGTACATCTTCACCAGACAAATATGGTGGAGGTTGGCCCCATTCAACAGTTCCATCAAACATTCTAGAATTTACACGCTATCTATGGTCATTAGGTAAAAATCAACGATGACCCATGAAACATAATTTCCTCTCGTACGTAAGCCATTCAGATTTGGTATGTTTGTTACAAGTTAGACATGCCATTTTCCCCTTAGTACTCCAACCTGACAAATTTCCATAAGCGGGAAAATCATTTATTGTCCACAACGCCACAGCATGCATCTTGAACGACTTGCCTGTTGACGAATCAAATGTGACAACCCCATTCTCCCACAAATCTTTCAATTCTGCAATCAATGGCGGTAAGTATATGTCTACATCATTTCCCGATGACCTCGGACCTGAGATGAGCAAACTCATCATGAAATATAGATCTTTCATACACTTCCACGGTGGTAGATTATATGGCATAAGTACAACTGGCCAAGTACTATGACTAGTACTCATGTTCCCAAACGGATTAAATCCATCTGTTGCCAACCCAAGTCTTACATTACGCAGTTCTTCAGCAAACCATGGGTGTTCCTGATCAAATTCCTTCCACACTTAGGAGTCAGCAGGATGTGACAAAATATCATCGTTCCTTACTCTGTCCGATGGGTGATCATGTACTTCAAATGAAATTGATTACAAAACAATTATAAGATGCTAGTCCTCCTCTTACTGATAAAACGCAAGTTACAATCATACTCAATAATCGTCCTTCATCTTGGGATCACATTGTTATTTCCTTAATACATAGTAAAAGTGAAATAACAATGACGTTACTCCCACTACTTTTGGTACTTGAAGAATAAATGACTAAGAGGAGGATGAATAGAGAGAATGAGTCATCCAATTTAATGATGGCTCAAGACACGTTTTGATCTACTGAACAAGAAGAAGTGAAGACAGTTTAAAAAAAGGAAATGATTAAAAAAGAGGTAGAGTAAACCATTCAGTGGATATTGTTTTAACTTTTAAGTGCGGAAAGGATGGGCATGCTCTACAAGAAAACTGCTTATTGTAACTAGTTATTTTCTGTAAAAATGATAATTTCCTATCAAAATGAGTATATTTTCGTTACAAATAGTCATTCGCATAACAAATAATTAATCATAAATACTCATTTTCTTTGTAGTGGCGCATTACAAATCACAATGTCCTAATAAGAAAAAGCAAAAGAGAGTAAGGAAATTGTGATGACAATTTTAAAATTAATGCTCGTCAAACCAACATTAGATTCTTGATGGCTTGAATATGCAGCAACAAGACATATTTGCAAGAATAAAGAACTGTTTTCCAAAGTACTTGAAGAAAAACAAACAGGTGAGAACATAATATACATGGACAACAACACATATTGCGGGGGCAAGATACATTATGCAAATGTATAGGGGATGGTATGATGTTCTTCAATGTTGACAACTTTGCCTAATTTTTCAGGAGAAAGAATGCATATAATTCTGACAAATTGTCTTCATTTCCTCAGGGATACCTGCATTCAGTAGCGCGCGACACGTCTTGGTCAATATGGCACCCAGTAGAGCATGCAAGGACTGGTTATGGTTAAGGAAAACACTACTATGCCCATTTTGTTTGACACCTCTATTTGACCGCTGGTCAATTTTTTTTTACTTAGTGATTAAGGAAGTGATTTTAAATGTATTGATGTATTTTTTTTTATTTTTTAAATGTATTTAAATATGTTAAAAAAATGTGAAAAAAAAAAAAAACTTTTTACCACCCAACGGTCAAGTTGGGGCGGCATAGTAGCCGCACCCTATGGTTAATAATCAGTTTCTTCATTTAAAGCAATTTTGTTTAAATTATTGAATGCTTATTAGTTATAAGCAGTATTTTTGGATTGGGTTTTTGCAGTTAGATGGTCAACTTAGTTACCAAGCACCAGCTATACACGGGTGTTTTGAGTCTCGGCATTCATGGCAATCAGCAAGATATGGTATGCTTTTAAATTGGGATTATGGATTTCCACTTACAAATGGATTTTATTCGCGAGGAATAGACTCCTTATATGCAGGAACAGTCAATCGGCTCCTCACGTACAGTTTCTCAATAATGCACCAAAGCATCTACATAATAAGCAGCTTTCTCTCGGCAGTTGGAAAGATAGCAGCATGCCGATGCACTGACACTAGATGGGGACAGATAGAGCACTTGTCTATTCATTCTCAAGTTTAATTTAATTAATTATTTTTTCTGTCTTCCATGGATGCTTTTTGGTTGTTAGAAGCTTAATGTATATATATTTTTCTATGAGTAGAAGCTTTATGTATGTGTAAGCTTGCAAAATACTAGCACAATGAGACTACGCGCGAAAGACTTTATGAAACTTAACGCTAGGAGCTGTGTCTCCACGTTGATTTCAACCCGTTGGAATCCCATCTTACTTGCCATGAAAACGATTCCAAACTAGATTATAAATAAATTAATTGATCATGAAATATTTCTACCTTAAGCAACCTTTTGTGCTCATGAATTTCAACAAATTATAATTACAACCGACCGCAGTAAAGCCTTCATGGAATGGTCCTATGGTATGAATGTTGTAGCTTGCGTAGCTGGAAAAATGTGTACTTTTCCCTTGGTTTGAGGGTGAGAAGCTGTGTACTTAAATTTTTGTCACATGGTACTAATTCCCGTATCCATCAAGAACACCCAAAAGATTTTAGAATAAAAAAATAAGAGTCCTCATATAGAGAATGACTTTGAATAAAAACAGATTTTAGAATAAAAATATGTTTTATTGCCGTATCCATCAAGAACACGCAAAATATTTTAGAACAAAAACAGAAGAGAACCAAGACATGACGATCATAATTCATTCTCTTTCCGCGAAAGAGACAATGATTTGGGATCCACATTGATTTCCACATCTATGTATACGAGAGGGTAACATACTTGTGCAACGCGTGAATTAACGATTTTGAATATTCAATGCATGAAACTTAACATTAATCAGCACCTATTATTTTATATTGATTTAGACCGATTGGACTCGCATCTTATGAAAAGTAGTACTGCCTGCCTAACTCTCAATTGATTGTGAGTCGTGTGAGGTGCCTTCACTTCAAGAGTTGGACAAGACTTGTTGACGTCGGACATAATAGTGATTATTTTGTAGGTTAGTTTTAACAGATAACTTTACATGAAAGAAATACAATATAATTGCCTAAATTATAGAGAACGAATCTGAAATTCAATTCAAAATTATCAAAATTTAAGAAAGGCGAAATCAACCCACAAGCTGGATTGTAATAGCTAAAAATCGATCATAAAAAGCTCTACAATTGCGACGAAAGTCCGGCGCAGCATAAATCGCTGCAAAAAAGTATTTATAGCGATTTATGGTGTTATTTGCGATGAATTTTAGCGCTCGAAAAGACCCTGTTTCTTGTAGTGTGTGACTGAATAAGGGTTACTACATTCTTGCTATCCATGACTACTTATAGTGTATTTGAAGTTTTTTATTTTTTTATCATTTTTTTAAAGTATTTTTTTAACATCCTTAATTATTAAGAAAAAATTAAAAAAATATATAATTTTACTAATAATTATTTTCTTAATCATTAAATAAAATTAAAACTTAAAAAAATTAAATACAAAAAGAATAATAAATGAATAGTAGGAGTAATCCTCTATTTTCCGGATTCTCCCAACTGATTTTAGATACGAGCCTACTCCTTTTTGGGTACGGTTCGGTTGTACGTTTTATTTTGCTTGGACAGCACCAGGCGGCAACATGTACTCGATCGAGATGCATGCAGGTATTGACCATTGGCTGGTGTCTCCACATGTAGTACTCCGGGCGAGACCCATTTTGGGAATTAAAAGAAATCGCTACAATAAAAAAGAGTTATTGACATAATTTTTGTTTGGAATGAAATAAAAATCATTCCAAAAAATTAGATGTAAGGAAGAATTTCAAATTTCATTTTTAAAAAATGAAAGAAGGTGTTTACTGTTTAAACGTGTTCGAACAATATATTTGGGGACAAAAATTTTTTCCTAGTAAGATAACCATTTGAACATCCACAAAAAACGTTGAACAATTTGAACGGAAATTATATATGGTCAAACGATAATTTGACGTATTAAGTGAAAAATTTAGTAGGACATTGACTTAATATTCGAGCAACATAGAAAAACGTTCGAACTCTAAGGTTAAACAGTGTTCGAAGATGTATTATTTATCATTGAAAGGTAAATTGGCTGGTTAAGTCAATTAATTTTGAGGGGACATTGACTTACCGTTCGAATGGTAAGTTAATCAATGTTCAAACGTAAAATAAAGTGTTGGAACGATGATTAAAGGAATGCAACTTTACATATTTTAAAATTATTTTTTTAATTTTAATTTTATTTTATTCTTGTTAAACTAATTGAGTTGTTCTACTTATCATTCATACATCACATACTTGTTATAGAAAAAATGAAAAAATAAAATTAAATAGGTAAAGTGTGTGGTGTGTACTAGGGATGATAAGTAGAATTATTCTTATACTAACTAATAATTTATATAAAATTTATCATTTAAATAATAGGAATAATATAAATTTATCAATTACTGTTGTACCTAAAGAGTAATTGGTATGTGAACCCGGACATAATTTAGATTAATTCAAACAGTTAGTTTCAACAAATAATCAAAACATAGAAGATAAGAGATACACTCAAAACACATAGAAGACTCTTATGATATTGATTAATTGTAAAATTCGAAATTATTTTATGAAGCCCACAAACCAAACTTAAATAGTTACAAAATTCAAAATTATGAAAATTCTTTCAAAAATGAAAAAATCTAAATTATTGAATTAAAAAAATATAAAAATAAATAAAAACCCTACCAAAATTTGGTCAATGTTAGCAATACCAACACCTCACCTTCTCAAGCTCCAGTGGACTCCTCAACCCTACAGAATTCACCTCACTAATTGATCTATACAAGCTCAGAACAGTCTAGAATATTTCTTGATTTGCTTCGTGTCATTTTCTCCTTACATTTGTGATTTCTGTCATGACAAAAATATTCCTTTCTATGTTGTATATATACCACACACTATACCGAATACAAATCAATGAAAAGCATGAGAATATTTTCATAAATTAAATATTTATTACATATTTATTAATAAGATAAGAATGAATATAAATTTATAATTTGTGGCAAAATAACTAATATTGTAAATATATGATTTAAGAAAAAATAACTGATATTATTCTGAAATGATTTCAGTAAATATAACTAATACCTTATATCAATTTGAGTTTGCGTCAATACGGTGTGGATGGCTGTTTCGTACCGGACTAAATTCCAGTAGTTTGGGTGTATTTCGGCCGGAATTCTTATTTGGTCACAATTATCCTTAAATGGTATTGTTGTAAATAATTTAAAAATGAAGAACAAAATGGTAACTCCACATTCTCGATTGATGATTCTCCTTCTTTCGTACCGAAATCACCTTTATCATACACATTTCTTGTCAGCTTTATCATTTCTTGTCATTTTTTCCTACCGAAATCTCATGCATTCTTCCTACTTTGTCATTTCTTGTATTTAGATTTATACACCAGTTATCATTTTTTCTCATATTTTTATTATTTTTCTCAGTTGTGTTATTATTAGTGCCATCTTGCTTCGTCATCTACTGCATGCTGTATTTTTCTCTTAGGCTTATAAATATGTTTCATCAAATATCGCCCCTTTTGGCATGTGGCTGTTGAATATTTGGATTGGCAATTGCCAACTGGTCTCAAAAAAAGAAAGAAAGAAAGAAAGAATATTTGGATTGTCAAATTATTTATTTTGAGGTTAAATTGAAATATCCATTAGAACATGAAATCATTGTTATTATGAATTTTAATTGGATTTCAATTCATTTTCAATTAAGATTCATTTTCATTCTTTATGGGTGGATTTTTTAACAGTTAGATTAAGAACTTAGGAATATTATTGAATTTTTCAACTATGTATATTTTAAAACTTGTATTAAAAAGTATAATTGAATTTTTCAGACTTGTATGTTTTTAAGACTTATATTAATGTTATGTAAAAAGTACTCCGTGATTTTATTAAAAAACTCTTATGGCGAAGCAAATCAGAATGCCCTTTATTAACATAAATAAAATAAAAGATTTCACCTTAGCAAAAGTCTTAGAATCTTCAAGAATAAAATCACCAGCTGTACATTCTGTTAGCTAGTACTGTCCTTTGTAACAGATTATTATTCTCTGTGATGTATCACGTCCATTACTCTGCTTGTAACCATATGCCTATATAAAGGCATGCCTGCTATTGAATACACTGTGAGGAAAATTATTTTCTCGGAAGTCCAGTATGTGTTCTTCATGCTTTACACTTTTTCTCATTTTGTCATGGTATCAGAGCTGCTGACTAGCAGTCTCTCGATCCATTTCTCTGCCTCACCATGACTACCTTCACACCCCCTTCTTCCTCCTCAGTAGTCACTATCAAATTAAATCAAGATAACTACTTACTGTGGAAAGTGCAAATCTCTGCTTATCTCAAAGGACAAGATCTGTTTTCCTTTGTTGATGGAACTCAGGTCATTCCTCTCAAATATCTTCCAATCGATTCCTCTGCCGGAGCTACCACCACACTCAAAAGCAGTCCTGATTTTCTTTCTTGGCAGAAAACAGATCAGTTCATTCCTAGTGTTTTATTTTCTTCTCTTATTGAGTCCATCGTAGGACATGTTGCCTTGGCAACTACCTCTAGAGAGCTATGGCTCACTCTAGAATCAATGTTTAGTTCACTCTCTCAGGCTAAAGAATTTCAGATCAGGTTTCAGCTCACCAACTTAGCAAAAAATGAACAATCGGTTACTGAGTTCTTCAGTAAAGTCCGAATGTTAGCTGATACTCTTGCAGCTACTGGAAGCCTGCTCTCTAACAAAGAATTGGTCACTTACCTTCTTAATGGTCTTGGCCCTTCATATGAGCCCTTTGTTACTTCAATAACCACTAGATCCGATCCTATCACTCCTCATGAATTGTATCATCTTCTTCTTATCCATGAGACCAGGCTATCTCATAACTCTCGTAACACCAGCCCCACCTTTTCTCTCCAACCTTCAGTTAATTTGAGTACTGGACAGCATCATGATCAACTAGGGAGAAGCACTTATAGGGGGAACCGTGGTAGTCATGGCAGAAACAGAGGGTCCTACAGAGGTCGTTCTTCTCAACCTTTTCAAAACTACCCATCATCAAACACTTTCCAAAATAACTATTCTTCATCAAACACCAACCGCCCCATCTGTCAAGTGTGCTCTAAACCAGGTCACGTTGCCTTACAATGTCACTACAGGTTTGACCATGCTTACCAATATGAACCACCGCAATCATTCACTGCAAACTACACTTCTTCTACTTCAGTTGCTGATCCAACTTGGTATCCAGATTCCGCTGCTACCCATCACCTCACTCATGATCTTTCTCACTTAAATATCTCCTCTGAACCATATACAGGACATGACCAAATTTGTGTTGGCAACGGGAATGGACTGCCTATTGAAAATATTGGTGACTCCTCTTTTCTCTCTAACTCATCCTCTTTTCATTTACATCAGTTGCTTCACGTACCAACTATTACAAAAAACTTGGTTTCTGTTTCTCAATTTTGCACTGACAATAGTTGCTTTTTTGAATTCCATTCCAATCATTTCAATGTCAAGGACAAAACAACCGGGAAGCTCCTTATCAACGGCTCAACCCGTGATGGTCTTTATCAGTTTCCACCTCCGTCGCACTCTTCTTCCCCAAAAGCTCTTCTCGGTGAACGTACTTCTCTCAGCCAATGGCATCGGCGACTTGGTCATCCCACTCTTGAGTTGGTCTCCCGTGTATTGCGCTCCAACCGTTTGCCATATTTCCCAACTAAGTCCCAGTTTACTTGTCCGGAATGTCCACTTGCAAAAGCCCGGCAGCTTCCTTTTTCTTCTAGTTTAACTCACACTACTAGGCCTTTAGAGTTGATCTAGGCTGATGTTTGGGGTCCAGCCCCTATTATGTCAAGAAATGGATTTAAGTATTATTTATCCATAGTTGATCACTACACAAGGTTCTCATGGATTTTTCCTTTAAAGCTTAAATCAGATGTTTTGTCAACTTTCACTTCTTTTATTACCTTTGCTGAATGATTCTTCAATAATAAAATCATAACCCTTCAAACTGATGCTGGTGGAGAATTTCGTTCTCTCACTCCCATATGCAAAAATCTTGGCATTACTCACCGTTTTTCATGTCCACATACTCACCAACAAAATGAGTTATCGAACGCAAACATAGACACATTGTAGAGACTGGACTTTCTCTCTTAGCCCAGGCCTCTCTTCCCTTTTCTTTTTGGGATGATGCATTCGAAACCGCTACTTACTTAATTAACTTACTTCCCACTCCTATTCTAAATCATAAATCTCCATATCTCATGGTCCATCACAAACCACCGGATTACTCTTTTCTTAAAATTTTTGGATGTGAGTGTTGGCCTAATCTTCGTCCCTATAACCGTCACAAATTAGATTTTCGATCCACATCATGTATCTTTCTTGGTTATAGTACATCTCACAAGGGTTACAAATGTTTTGATTTAAAATCACATCATCTATATATCTCTAGAGACGTCGTTTTTGCCGAAACAATTTTTCCTTACAGAAAACACAATAAATCCACCTCAACTCCAAACACCAACTCCACGGTTTCTATTCCCTGCACATTACCATCCATCTTGGGCCCACCTCCACTCACATTCTCTAGCCCACCTCCTGCACATTCTATACCTACTCTCAGCCCAACCTTCACTCAATTAATTGACCCGTTGCCTAACACAAACACTAGCCCATCCAACCCATTACTTCACAACCCAAATCTCACCCAACCCGAACAGACTTCGTCGTCTTCTTCTTCCTCTGCACCTTTACTCACCGAACAAATCTCTCGCGTGCTTCCTCCCCGATCCCCCATCATCACACGATCACAAACCCTTTCCTCCCGTCCTCGTGTCTTCAATGATGGCACCATTCCCTATCCAACACGAAATTGTCTCATATCCACCAAATCCATCCTCGATGAACCATCTTCCTTTGCCCTAGCCTCAAAATTTCCAGATTGGCAAGAAGCCATGGCCCGTGAATATCAAGCCTTGGTTCAGACTCAAACATGGTCACTTGTTCCCCCTACAGAGGCTTCTAACATCGTTGGTTACAGGTGGGTGTTCAAAACCAAATTGCATTCGGACGGTTCAATTGAAAGGAGAAAAGCTCGGCTTGTTGCAAAAGGATTTCATCAACAACCTGGTGTGGATTACACAGAGACCTTCAGCTCGGTTGTAAAACCCACCACTATTCGGTTAGTTCTTTCCATTGCCATTGCTCAAAATTGGTCTCTCAGACAAATTGATATTGAAAACACCTTTCTTCATGGAAGGCTAACTGAGACTGTTTACATGCAACAACCCCCTGGCTTTGTTGACCCCCATCAGACTAATTATGTGTGTAAACTTCACAAAGCCATCTATGGTCTCAAACAGGCACCACGTGCCTGGTTCTCTGAACTAAGCAACTGGCTTCTTGGTTACAGCTTTCATGGCTCCAAAGGGGACCCTTCCTTGTTCATTCTTCATAAATCTGATTGTTGCATCTTTACTTTAGTTTATGTTGATGACATGGTTATTACATCTTCATCTTCTGCTGCCACTGATCATTTTCTTAAAGACCTTAGTCGAGTTTTCCCTGTGAAAGACTTAGGACGGTTGTCTTATTTTCTTGGGTTGGAGTTAGACTATTTACCCGATGGTATGCTTCTGTCTCAGAGAAAATATATATGTTTGACATTCTCCGAAAGACAAATATGATAGATGCAAACCCCATTTCATCTCCCATGTCAGCGTCCATTAAGCTCTCTAAATTTGATTCTCCCTCATTTGATAATCCTACATTGTTTAGGAGTGTTGTTGGAAGTCTCCAATACCTCTCACTGACCAGACCAGATATTTCCTTTGCCATAAACAAGGTTTGCCAGTTTATGCATGATCCTAAACTCACACACTGGTCTGCTGTAAAAAGGATTCTGAGGTATCTCAAATACTCTATTAATCATGGTCTATTCTTTACAAAAAATTCTGACCTTACTCTTCATGCTTATTCAGACTCTGATTGGGCGGGCTGTCCCGATGACCGACGCTCTACTGGAGGTTTTTGCATATTTTTAGGCCACCATTTGATTTCCTGGAACTCTCGCAAACAAAACACAGTGGCTAGATCAAGCACAGAGGCTGAGTACCGTTCCTTAGCAACCACTACAGCTGAGCTCATTTGGCTACAAACTTTGATCAAAGAACTTGGATTCTCTCTTCATCATCCACCTATTCTATGGTGTGATAACCTTGGCGCCACATACCTCACTTCTAATCCACTCTATCACTCCCGCACCAAACATATAGACATAGATTTTCACTTTGTTCGAGATAGAGTGGCTGCCAAGACATTACAGGTCTCCTTTTGTAGCAACAATGATCAGCTTGCAGATATTTTCACCAAGCCGTTGGTTGCAGTCAAGTTCTCCTCTCTACGGACGAGTCTCAAGGTGTGTGACACCCCATTGGACTTGCGGGGGCGTATTAACATAAATAAAATAAAAGATTCCACCTCAGCAAAAGTCTTAGAATCTTCAGGAATAAAATCACCAGCTGTACATTCTGTTAGCTAGTACTGTCCTTTGTAACAGATTATTATTCTCTGTGATGTATCACGTCCATTACTCTGCTTGTAACCATATGCCTATATAAAGGCATGCCTGCTATTGAATACACTGTGAGGAAAATCATTTTCACGGAAGTCCAGTATGTGTTCTTCATGCTTTACACTTTTTCTCATTTTGTCACCCTTGATCATCAACATGTGACTGAATAAGAAAAGCTCAAGAAAATATTATTCTGAACCATATTGTCACTATTTGCTACCAAATAAAACACGCAAGGAAAAATTCTGTCTCAAAAATCATTATTTGTTGTATTTAAAATTTTTTCTCATACGATCCACAAGTAGATATCATGTTCTTAATCCTAAGAGTTTATTGATTTCAAATGCCGTAAGGTGTGGGTTCCTTTAATTTGATTGCCCCATGATGAGTAAAATGATCAATTTAGAATGAATCTCAACATGTTGGGTAATAACATTCAACTAGGGGTTTTGGCAACATTTAGAGCTTGTTTGGAAAACACTTATCATTCCATCTCAAAATTTCTCAAAATTTCCTACCCAAATATCTTTCAATCATAAGCACTTTTTAATTTTTAATTTTTAACTTTTTCATCTTATCATTATTTAATCATTGCAACTTTTTAAAATTACTTTTAAATAAAATATAAAAAATAATTCAAAATTTTCAAATCTCAAAACAAAAATAGTATGAAAAGATTATATTCAAATAATATTTTAATTTTATAATATTTTTAAAATTTTTTCTTTCTCATTTTCTGAAACCTAATAAAATATTTAACTCAAACAATTTCACCGAAAAAGAAAACACTACTTCTACAAAAACTATTAACCGAAAATTTGTACCAAATTATTTTTTTAATTTTTTGTTTACTTAATAATTAAGAAAGTACTTTCTTAATAATTAAGAAAATACTAGTATTTTCTAATCAGTTTGTATTTTTCTTATATTTTAAAAAATATTTAAGGAATTTAAAAAAATGTTTGAAAAAAAACCAAAATAGTAGAAAAACAATTTTACATGGTCGGTAGAAATTTTTGGTATATTTTTTTTGGCTCTAGCAGCACTCAATACCAAAATACATAAGACCCACGAGTTTTTTCTGGTATAAAATACAAATATAAATGAATCAATGCCCCGGGGCCCTTTCTAAAATACAAATTTATAAATGGCCCTTTCTAAATTCGAATCCTACTCTACAGTTTACACTTGAACAATCCACAATTTTATAAATTTTTATGAGCTCACTTTGAACCTCCTTATACAATGATAAAAATGCCGATGATGAGAGGTTGAAAGAAGGAAAATGTCATATTTTATTTTATTTTTAAATTTTTAAAAAATTTATATTAGTAAATTTTTATTTGTTCTTAATGATTAAATATATTTAAAATATATTTTAAAAAAACTATTTTTACTGGTATACATATTTAAAATGTACGTTTTGGTGTGCATCTTAACATTGTTTTTAAAAAATAAAAATAAAATAAAAATAAAAATAAATAAAAAGTGTGTAACAGGTTAAGTCATCCTTTTTTTATTTGGAAAATGATATCCGCAGGTTACTTTGAACAAGAATCGCGCAAGAACGTCTACGTGAAAAAATAAAATGATGCGTTTCACATGAACGATTCATTCAGCTTCGAAGAGCATGAAACTGGGGGAGGGAGGTTTCGTAACTGGGTTGTCCTTGAATTCCTTCTACTTCTTACTGAAAATATTGCTTTCAATCTCTACAACTCATCGTTGATCTGGAAAGTCACCTCCTTTGTTGAAGAATCATATTTTTCCGTCAAATATAATTGATGATTGCATTTTTGGCAAATGGGTCTTCCTTGAATCTTTGAATGTCGCAGTAAACAATGACTTTCCTCAATTTCTAAGTTCATCAACCAGGGAACTGGGACCTAGAGTTTATCAAAACCATGTTAAGGTGAGCTGGGAATATTCACAAACATGCATTAATTTTTTTTATTATGATTTTTCGAGGGAAACCCAGTTCAGTTTTGTGAACGAGTTGTTGTTTTTGTTGCAAAAAGAGTCATGGAGGACAGTGCTAACTCTTGCTTATCAGAGTCTTGGTGTTGTCTATGGAGATTTGAGCACTTCACCTCTATACGTATATAGAAACACATTTGCTAAAGATATCGAACACTCGGATGGCAATAAAGAAATTTATGTCGTGTTGTCCTTTGTGCTCTAGACCCTCACTTTGGTTCCCTTGCTGAAATACGTGTTTATTGTGCTTAGAGCTGACAATAATGGCGAGGGAGGCATGTTTGCGCTGTACTCGTTGCTGTGTCGACACGCCCGAGTTAGCTCATTGCCCAATTGCCAGTTGGCAGACGAGGAGCTATCGGAATACGAAAAGGACAGAGTTGGTTTGGCCCTAAAGACTGGTTTTGGGTCGAGTTGAAGTCTACGTTAGAGAAGCACCGGGTTTTGCAGAGATTTCTGCTTGTTCTGGCTTTGGTTGGTGATTGGAGATGGTGTACTCTCACCGACTATTTCTGGTAATTTATTCGAGGTCTTATTCTTCTGGGTTTGGATTCGAAGTTTGAAATTTTGGGTCTTTGTTAAGGGCAGGTTTGGGGGGTGAGATGAGAATTTTGTGTTTTGTTTTAGTGTTTAAAATATTATATTTTAGTATTATTATTATTTTGGGATTTGAGAAAATTGAATTATTTATTATATTTTATATAGAAATTTGAGAAAGGTGTAATGATGAGATGAGATGAGATAAAATTTTTACGTCTCATCCCACCCCCAAACCTGCCCTAAGTTGACTAAATTTCATTTTAATCGTGCAATTTTCTCCACTGTTTCTGGCCTTGAGTTTTCGATGTCCAAAGAGCAACACAAATGTAAGACTCAAGAGCTTTTATTTGAGTGTTTATTTTTTAATTGTACGTGACGTGACGTAAAGACTTATTCGTGCGCAATCCCTACGCCAACTTACTTGTCGGTAGAAGAACTCGGTTGCACTTTTGCTTTACGTCGTCTTCGTACTTCTTTATGTCCACTCAAATCTAACTTAACTTTTGTCTCAATTTTCCTGTCTTGTTGCATGTAGTAGTCTTTGTTTATTGAATGAAATCATCTAATCTAATCTAATCTAATTATTATAATTTTTTAAAATTAAAAAAAAATATATAATAAATAATTCAATTTTTTTTTAATCTTAAAATAAAAATAATATTAAAAAAATAATATTTTAATAATATTTTATTCGACTTTCAACTTTTATCTCATTTCGTCTCATCTCAACTCACTATCTAAATCAAACCTTAATACATCAACCACCCAAGCCATAACCCATGGACTTATTACATGACTTTCTCCCCAACACATGAATATATAAAAAGGAAAATGCTACTTAGACAGATATAAATGGTTGATAAAATTGATCAATTGTGATTTTATATTTTATTTTTATTTTTTTATTTAATAGTTAAGAAAATAACTATTAGTGAATTGATATATATATATATATATATATATATTTTTTAATTCTTATGTCTTGTATTTGGTAAAATCTTTTATTCGCAAAAGAATATACACACACACAAGCCCACATCAAACACTTCATGAATCGAGAAATATTGTTATGCCCCTATATTCATTTTGTTTAGGAAAATGCTAGAGCTCCAACGGGAGCTCTGATGTATTTTATTATGTGTATTTTTTAATTATTTTTTATATAGATTTTTTAAATATTTTTAAAAAATAAAAAAAATCATCATATTATTAAATAATATTTTCTTAATCACGAAGTAAAATAAAAAATCATAAAAAATGATTTTTTATTTTACTTCATGATTAAGGAAGTATTTTTTAATAATTTTTTTTTACTTTTTAATTAAGAAAGTGTTTTTAATGATGTTCTAAATTTATTTTATTTTTTAAAAATATTAAAAAAATCTATATAAAAAACAACTTAAAAAAAACACATTAAATATATGCTACAGCTCCCAGCGGGAGACCTGTTAGGGACCCCGGTCTTGTCCCTAACACTAAGGGTCTAAGGCTAGTCTTGGTGATGATGGTGACCGAGTGTTCGTGCCACTTGCTTGACCTTTCCACAAAAGGATGGTGTTTGAGTGATGAGATGATGGTGTATTTGGGTAGGCTAAGTGTTTAGGCTAAGGCAAATCAATGTGGGTGACTAAACTTGTTCTTGAGTGAAGTGCCAAGATGATGGAGGCTAGGGTTGAATGGATGAGATGAGGTTAGGGTTCATGGGCTATGGTGGAATTAGGGTTGGTGTGGTCTTGGAAGATTGGCTTAGGATTATGAGTGTTTGATGCAATGAGAATGGCTTAAGGGTTACCCTTGATGTTTGAGTCACTTGGATAGTGATTAGGGTAGGTAAGATGAAGTCTAGCTAGGGTTTTGTGAGGTGGCTAGGATGGATTTCGAGATTGACTTAGAGTTGGAGTTTAGGATGGTGCTAGGGTTTGGGAATGAGTTGGAAGAATGAGGCTAGAGTTTGCTTGGCTTGGGAATGGTTATGGAAAGTTTGTAAGATGGAAGGAATCTTTGAGTGAAGAGGGAAGTTTGAATTTTGAATTAAGATGGCAAGTCAATGGTTGACTTGGAGAGATTGTAGGAAGAGTGATTTAAGGAATTGAAGAGGATTTGCAATTCCTTAAATTAAGGGATTGGAATTGGGATTTGAATTTGAATTTGAATTTGAATTGGAGGAAGTCAAGACTCATAAAAGGAATGAGTTTCCTTATAGAGCTTTGAGGTGGGTGGCTAGGGCTTATGTGGATGATGGGATTATTTATGGAAGGTAACAAAGATGGTAAGATGAGACACTAGGGTTGGCACCACTTGTGTTTAGGGTTTGGTGTTAGGAAAAGATGATGGGGGGCTAGGGTTAAGGATATGATGGAGTTGGCGCCTAGGGTTTTGGGAAGTGATGTGGTAGCCGAATATGGAAAGTAGGGCAACACTAGGGTTGTCCGAATGGTGTATGTGGGAGTGGGGCTATGTGGGTTTCGGCTAGGGCAAAGTATACGGAGGGAACAATTTATGGTAAGTGGACTAACTTACGGAAATGAAGACAAACACTATGGTGGTCGAATTTGTGGAATGGAATGGATTGGAAGAGCAAAAATAAGATGAACACCAAGAACAAAATGAAGAACACTCAAGAACAAAAGTAATAATACTTAAGACTTGAATGAACCAAATGATAATAATTCAACAATTGATCCACGGATTTCACAAGAGTTGAATAATCCTCATTTATTGAATAAACATAGAATCACTCCTATCCACGGATTTCAAGGTGATGATGAACAATAATCAAAAGATAGATAGATGGAACAACACCTATTCAAAGAATTGCAAGGTGTTGATCCTCTCCTTGGGATTCACGAATTTCACCCAAGTAGCCAAAGTGCCTAGCACTGAAGGGTGATCTCAAGAACTAGTGCTACCCACTCAGGGAATTTGCCAAAGGTTCAAAAGATGTAAACTAAATGCTTAAGGGTCCTATTTATAGATAATACAAATTGAAAACCCCCAATAGGTCTCTTGGAAAATAAATAATTAAATAAAAATAAATAATAAAAAATAACATCGTTGGCATGGGTCAAGTTGACCCATGGCATGCATGAGCCCATGGATGGGCTAGGTTGGTTGATGGGATGTGGCTGGCAGGGCCCTGGGCTGATCTGCGCGTGGGACTGTTGCGCGCTGGGCGCTCAGGGCGTGCTGGCGAGGCGTGCGTGCGGGGCGCGCTGGGCGTGCTGCGCACGCGCGCGGCATGCGTGCTGTGCACGCTGCATGCTGAATGGGCTGGTTTGGTCACCAGCTCCCTTGGGCACCCTGGGCATGTCAAGGCAGGCCCCATGGCATGCCCCTAAGGCTATTTTGGGGTTGTCTAGTCTTGTCCCCACATGGCTAGTGGCTTGGCCATAGGCCACAAAACATGAGTCTCTATCAAGACCCAAGCGGGAGCTATAGCATGATCCTTTTGTTTATTGCTAAATTAGCGTACATGTTTTCATTTTAATTTTTAATTTTTTTTTAATTTCTAATAAATTAATTGAGTTCTTTTACTCATCAAAATTATGTGTGATATATAATATGAAAATGATGAATATAATTATTATATGGGAGAATAACCTTGTAATCTAAAATTATAGTGGAAAGTCACTACAAGAGATTGTGTTTTTTGAGACAAAAAAATTTTACTCAAAACACACAATTTTCGTCCCAAATTATATTTTGAGACGAAAAAATTTCATTTCAAATTTTTCTCGGAAAGACTGCCTCAAAAAGTTTTTGGAGATGAAAATCAAAATTCGTCTCAAAAAATCAATTTTAGAGACAAAATTGGGCAGCAATCGAAACCGTTTGAACGGATAATTTTTTTTGAGACAAACCGATTTCATCTCAATATATTGTTCGAATGGAATATTTCTCCATCAGAACCGAGATGTCCATTCGAACAATATGAAATATTCATTCGAACTAATGTTCATATTTGATTCTGTTTGAACGAACAGAGTGTTCGAACAGATTTTATGCGTTCGAATTAATAAATTTTTCAAACGACTTGTGTTCGAACAAAAATTATGTCTGTTCGAACATAAATTTTATTTTTGGAAATTATATTCGTTCGAACGAGGTTTTGTACATAAATGTTGTTTGAACAAATAATTTATTGCTCAAACGTCCGTATTTCTCTTTTGTCGTTCGAATGGGGTAGTTTTCGTTCGAATGTGTCTGTTTTGGTTCGAATGAAATTACAAATGGTAATTTACCGTTCGAACTGGTTATTTACCATTCGAATTGTATTAATCATACAGATCAAAATTTAATTAAAAATATCATATTAATATTACACAATTTGTAATTCAAACATCAATTGTTCAAATGTTTTGGAACATCATAATAGCAATGAAAGAAAAGATAAATTTGAAGACTATGGTGGTGGTATAGAATTTTGGGACATCGTTGACTGTAATTGTTCAAACATTTTTTGGTTATTCAAATGCATCTTCTCTTCTAATCTTGCCTCCAAATACGTTGCTTGATCTAATCGGGTTAGCAACTCTTTTTTCTTGGACTTCAATCGTTCTATCTCAAGTGCTGCTTCCTCCAATTCCTTAGTCTTGTCGTCATTCGATCTGCCTCGAGAATAAGATGATGATGATGATGATGGTTTTACGTAACGTCATAAGCCCCTCAAATATCTAGAACATGATCCAAGAACTTGAGAAAGGATTTGAGCATCGTTGACAGATTATGCATGAGATCGATCCGCAACAGTTTCCTTAAGAGATATCATCTTGTCCTACAAAAATAAAAACATTAAAGTTAGTATAAGTAATAAAAATATTATGTGACAATATAATTAAATAAACTTAAACTTGCATAATTTGTTTCTGCTTCGAGACTAGCCCAAACACCATCATGATTTTTATGTGTTTTAGCATACAATTGGGTTAAATCATAGTCAGCTAGACTTTCTTCTTTCTACAAAAAGAAAATTTATATTCGAACTTAAATCAGAAAATGTGTATTATATGTTAATATTTTATGAGCACTAAACTAACTTACCATTTTGTTAGACAAACAATGGAAAGATCAAGAACTTGCATGATGATTTATCTTTAAATTTGATCTATTTGCTTTGTTCACATTACTCCGTTGCTAAAAAAATATTAGTCTATATGTTTAATACATCTGTGATATACTATTAAAAAAAGACAGCAACGATATTACCTGATAAGCAGGATCTTCAAACATATCACAAACTTTTTCTCATTTGTTTGGTGGAATTGCATGGAATGGATTTTGGTGCGCCTTTATTGTAGTACTGAACTTCTTATAATGTGCGTGACATCGACCTTTGTACCTCCGAAATACATTTGACATCAGTTCATCAACCGTTAATCGATCATCTCTTCGGCCAAAATTAAGCTCAAACTCATCCTTTCAAAAATTATAAACAATTAGTATAAATACAAAGTAACTTGAAAGTAACATGTTATATACTTAGTTGCTTGAGATGTAGCTTATTACCAAACAACGGTTTTTTATGTGGTCTTTCACATCTTGGGAAACTTTAGACCAAGAGGATGTAGCAATCGGTGCATACGTGCGAGTAAGTGTACCAACATAAGAAGCAAGCCACACTGCAGAATCTTTGGAGCCACCGGTGTGATCATCAGGAATATCAACCTTGATTTTACCAACTTTCCTTACTTTCTCTATGCAGACACCCCTCGTAGTGCCTCTACCTCGGCGCTTGCTTACAACAGCTATATATACAGTAATTAAAACATAAATTTTTAATTAAATTAATTTATTTTATAGATATATTACTTAAATTGAGAATAAAATATGATATGTTAATTTGATAAAATACCTTGTTCTTGGCTTGGTGATATTGGCTCACTATTCATGATAGGTAAACCACACAGGGAGGCAGTAATGGATGGGGATGGCACACGTGTTGCTTTGCGTTTGAGAGACATATCTATTTGAAATTGTAACAAATTATTATTCAAACAAACGTTATCATAACTTTTATATGTTAATATTACTTACAAAAATTCATAAAAATTCAAGTTTCTAATTTAATTTTAGTGCATAACATTTTGTAATTATATTTAAATATTTTTATTTTATAATTAAATTTTTTATAAGTATTAAACATTAATTTAACTATTAACAATTAGTAACTAAGTTATATCTATATTTCAAGTTTCTAATTTAATTTTAGTTTTGTAATTATGTTGAAATATTTTTTTTATAATTAAATCTTTTATAAGTATTAAACATTATATTATATGAGTATATTTTATAACTATGTTATATTATTTTTTAAGCAAATACTATATTATATAATTATATTATATTATAATTTAAGCAATTACTAGGATGTTGTTCGAACAAGATTCTTATCGTACAGGGTCCCTTTCGAACTAACATTATAGCGTTCGAACGAGACTAACCCAGATTCCAAATATGAAACAGAGACAAAACATTTGCCACAAAACACAATTTTCACAAAACCAATCTCATAAGATGTATATTGGCAGAGTGCCCATTTTAAATGGTATTGCACAAACATAAAATGTACCAAAAATCTTAACATAATTAATTAAAAACTATAAATTATAAAAAATCTAAAAATTATAAATATTACCTCAAATTTAAGCAATTCAAACAAAAGTATCAATCCACAATGCCTACATAAGCATAAAACATATTATGAGAAAACCTAAATTATGTGCAATAAATTAACATTAATGAAACTCGAAATACATAAAAATATAGAACAAAAAAAATAATACATTTTATAAACCTCTCCTCTCTCTCTCAAGAATCCCTCCTCTCACTAAGTCCGTTCCTCTGTTTCTCACACACACAAAATCGCCTGCCTCCAAATAAATTTATATCAACTGTGAAAATGAACTGGAGGTTGAGGTATTTGAATCTGTGAAGTCCCGTTCGAACTAGACATTTACGCATTCGACCAAGAAAATTTTGAATAGGCGCCAAACTTGCCGCCATGAATTTCACGTTCGAACATATAATTTTGTTGTTCGAACTAACAAATCATAATATTCCTTAGCATATTCTTCAAATGTAGACAAGCTCAAAGGGTATTTTCGTAACACTATTCGACCAGTGCATTCGAATGACTAATTTTCACGTTCTAATAAACAAACAATCAGAGTATTTGGTGCGAAGTTTCCCTCCAAACACATTCCATGAGATAAAACCGTTTGAATGGGATGTTATTGGGTTCGAACCAATCACAAAATATTTTAATAATATATAGTATATAATAACTATATATTATAGCAACTTTTTTATATTATAATTGATAATATATAATGTACTACAAGTCTAATAGTTAATATAATACTTATATTATATACTAACTATTAATATATAGTACTTATTAATATATATATATATATATATATATATATACTTTTGGTCTTCTGATTTTGCACTATATATTATATAACTTACTACACTATATATAGTAGCTACAAAACTAATAACTACTATATCTATATTTATATTAATTATATTAACTTGTATAGTTATCATAACTTATAATAGATATAGCTATATAGTAACTATATATATAATACTTACACTATATATAGTATCTATATAACTGGCAACTACTATATCTATATTTATATTAATTATATTGACTTGTATAGTTATCATAACTTATAATAGATATAACTATATAGCAACTATATATATAATACTTACACTATATATAGTAGCTATATAACTAACAACTACTATAGTTAATAACTATTATAACTATATAGTAACTATATATATAATACTTACACTATATATAGTAGCTATATAACTAATAACTACTATATCTATATTTATAATAATTATATTAACTTTTATAGTTATCATAACTTATAATAGATATAGCTATGCAGTAACTATATTTATAATACTTACACTATATATAGTAGCTATATAACTGGCAACTACTATATCTATATTTATATTATATATAATATAAATACTTGCACTATATATTGTAGCTATATAACTAATAACTACTATAGTTAATAACTATTATAGCTATATAGTAACTATATATATAATACTTACACTATATATAGTAGCTATATAACTGGCAACTACTATATCTATATTTATATTAATTATATTGACTTGTATAGTTATCATAATTTATAATAGATATAGCTATATAACAACTATATATATAATACTTACACTGCAGTTATATAACTAGCAATTATAGTTAGTGTTATAATATTATATAAATTATACGAGTATAGTTATCATAACTTATATATGGTAGCTATATAATTAAGGCATTGTAATTATATATACTAAGTACTTAGTACGTACTTAGTATAATAGAATAAATAGATTTACAAAAAATATACTAAATATATTAATTAAAAGTATTATAATACTATTATTAGTTTTATTTTTATACTTTTGTACTTTGTAATATTAGTATTATTATATACTACTATTAGTAATATAATTATAAATATATTAATATAATAATCGTTAGAACGGATATTTATCCAGTTCGAACGAGACGCCACGGTCATTATAGAGGTAATTCGAATACAATTCCACAAAACGCTCCCATTCGAACCAGCAACCGCCGAGAGCCTCTGAGTTTGCCCCTTATCTCCACCGCAAAAACCGCCACTCAACCGCCGTAGCAACCCCACATTTGAACTTTTAAGAGGTATGGGTCAACTCTCCATCTCTATTGTTTAATTTTTTCACGAATGGGTTGTGCTTGGGGGTATGGATTTCAAATTCGAAATCTACCCATTTTTTTGTATCCCGTAGAAATAACATCAAAATAATCAGTAGAAATGATTGGGCTTCACTCCTTAATCATTTATACCAATTAAAACAAATGATAACATCTAGATAGGAAGTTTTTCAGTTCGGGGCTGAGTCGAGTCAGCCATGGCTGTTTGGCTTCTTTTTGTTCGAACTAACTATAGTCTGTTTGAATGCTTAGTTGCCAAACATAATTATTTATGTTTGAACAACATAAATTCGTTCGAATGAACAGATTTTACCGGTTCGAATAAACAGAACAGTCCATTCAAATAGATTTGACTAGTTCGAACAAAATATGTCTCGTTCGAACGAATTATTTCAATTCATTTCATAATAGTATAATTGTTCAATAATAGAATTTAAATATTATGGTTAATTATATTATTACATTCCTTATGGTTAAATAGTATATCAATGGCATCCAGCGGAAGAAAACGTGCAAGAGATCAGCCCAGTTAAAGTAGTGGAGCAGCTCATGCTCAGGAGACGAGGCCGATACTTGTCGAGCGTCCAATCATTTTGTCTGACTTCTCCAATCTTTCATGGGAGGGACGGAGCATACAATCCATCTTCACCGAGCGGAGATGGATACCGATCTGTGAGCAGCTGGGGACTGCATATCCAGAAATAGTCGGTGAGTTCTACCGTGTCATGGGAGAACTTAGTGCTGATGCTCTGTTCTACACCCTATCGGTCTGAGAAGTGAGTATTAATTTCTCTCCCCGCATTATTGTTGAGTTCCTTGACATCCTGCGCGTGGCTGATGCATATCCTGCAGCGGCTACACAGGGACCAGAGGCTGCACCATCTGATTTTGACACACTGACCGCATCCTCCACGCTAGCCCCAAATGTAGGTTCGGATGCGTGAGGATGGTAGTGAGGATGAGGATCTACCTGATGATGGTCTCACAGATGATCAGGTGCGTCAGCTATTACGAGACCCATTGGCTCCTCCATATGATGGGAGCAAGGTGATCCGACAAGCCGATTGTATAGCAATTTTTAGAATGCTTAATTTGATTGTTGGCTATAACATCGATTCGAAAAAACTCAAGACTGATTTCGGGATCGATTGAGCTAGATTTTTGCTACGGATAGCACAGGGGAATCCCATTGATCTGGCATTGTATTTATTCCTCTGCATTCGATCGGAGTCACGATTTTCCAGTGGAGGTAGTCTACCATTTGCACTGTTGATATCTAACCTCCTACTCCGATTGGGGGTTACAGTGTTCACCACTGAGCGGAGGTCGCCACAGATGGGGCCCCTTAACAAGATCACATTCAGCAAGAGCAAGGGGCACTTGTGGAAGGTTACACCAGAACAACCTAGTAATCCTCCCACAGATCCAGCTTTTAGTAGTGTTGTTGCTGTTGAGAGATAGCCTCCTGGGGCTACTTTGGATTAGGTACGAGCTCTATTTGTGGAGTTCATTGAGCCCATCATGGAGAAGTTTAGGGATCTGGAAAGATCTATTAAAATGTTGCAAGAAGATGTTGATCTACTAAGGACCCAATGATCGTTTTAGTTATTATTTTTCTTTTTATGTTGTATTGAAAATTATATATTTGAGATGTAATTAATGTATGGTTTTTATTTTTCGTGTTTACTACTTGGTTTATTTTTTTCATTTTACTTGTCATTCATGATAATATAAAAAATGGTATTATCTTTAAAGTTATATTTATATAAATTTAACATAAAAGAAATAACTATAAAGTTTTGAAGTTAATTACATAAAATTAATTTATGAATTTATAAATATTTTAACTCATTGCAAATGATAATATATAATATATACACATTTTTATATTTTGAAAATGATAACAAATTAATGGGAAAAATATATGCACAAATCCATACTAATAAAAAAATTAATTGAAAAAATTTCCATTCGAATGGTTATTAACTCTCCGCAGGAAAAATAAATTAATCTCCCGGCCAATATTATTATTCAAACATATTATATATTGTTCGAACGGACATTAATTCCATGTTCGAATTTATTTTGTTCCATTCTAACAGTTTTTTTTTTAGACGATTTTGTTTGTCACAAAATATCTTGTTCGAATGGATAATTTTTGTTCGAATGAATTTTGTAGGTCAGGCATTTATTGAGACTTTTGTCTCAAAAAATGACTTTTAGAGATGAAATTAAATTCATCCCTAACAAATTTCGTCCCTAAAAATTAAATTTCTTGTAAATGAGTAATGAAGTACAAATTGTACAATATACAAGATTACCAGAAATTTGGCTGGTTGGCTGCCATGCACAGATCAAGATGCCTACATGTTTTATTACCCAATCAGTCAAGACTGATCAGTAAGCCTATCATTATTAGAGTCTCAAATAATGATAGGCTTACTCTTATTATTTATTTATTATTTTATAGTATATTAAAAAAATTTATTTTTTTATTATTTTCTTTTAAATAATTTTTTAACATCCTTAATCATTAACAAATAATTAAAAAAATATATACAACTTCACTAATAGTTATTTCCGTAACCATTAAATAAGAGAAAATAATAAAAACATAATAATAGGAGCAGTGATAGGGTAATAGGAAGTAGTGAGCTGCATATCATTATCCTATCATTAATGGGAGTAGTTAAATTGATTATATATCTAAATTATATATATTTTATTCTAACAAGGGCCATTTGGTTCTAGTCAACTTGCTATTGGAGTGTGTTAATCACAATTTTTATATGTATAATTTTATTTTTTCTTCTGAATGCATATTTGCTTTCGGTATGAACACTACAAGAAATCTGGCCTTTTGCAGCGATTTTAAAATCGTTGCAACAAAAATCGCCACAAATATAGGTTATTTTTGGCGATTTTTAAGTCGCCGCTCAATTTTGGTGCGATGATGGGAAATCATGGAGGGAAAATGTACAAATTATTTTTTGCGGCGAATTTTGTACCTATTGCAGCGATTTATGTCGTCACAACAATGTCTCTATTACTGTAGCTCATTAAATTTCCGTCGATTAAATAAAATCGCCACAATATGTACTATTTGCGGCGAACATTGTCGCTGTAAAAATGAATGCGCCCATTTAAACTTATTTGCGGCGAACATTGTCGCTGTAAAAATGAATGCGCCCATTTAAACTTATTTGCGGCGAGTCAAAAACGCCGGAAAAGCTCATTAAATTTAAAACCCCCGCCTTAGGTTTTCCCCTCATTTCGTTCCCTCCTGCAGCCGTCTCTCCCCCTTCACCCTCTCTCTACCCAGTCCCTCTTCTCCCTCAAGCCTCCGCCGCGCACAGCCAGTCGGCCCCAGCACGCCTCTGCGACCTCACCTCGACGGCCACCCCCTCCTTCTCCCCCAGCCCCCACGCCAATTTCTTTCTGGCCTCACCTCTCTCTCTCTCTCTCTCTCTCTCTCTCTCTCTCTCTCTCTCACGGATTTCTCTATATCGCCGTCGCTGGGGGCGCCGTTTGCAACCACCCACACCTAGACGCCGTTGCTAGTCTTCCGTCGGAGCCCCTTCTCCTCTACGCCTAGCCCAGCAGCCCGAGGCCCTCCCTTGCTCTGTTTGCAACCCACTATGACCAAATGAGGATGAGGCGCGGGGAGTAGGGTAGACGAGGCGACTGAGGCTTGCCAATTTTATTGGGTATTTTCTGTCTTTATATATTGCGTTGGACAATATTATTAATTTTCTGTCTTTATATATTGCTTTGGACAATATTTTTCTGTATTCATCCATGATATCAAAGTATATTGATTTTTTTACTTTTAACTTTTGGATCATTTGGTATGAAAGAGATGTATATAGCTGACCTCTAGCCAGCTGGGGGAATTGCATTTTACTTGAGCACCATGGGTTATGTATGTCATGGGAATTCATTCGGGTGGCTTGAACTCTAGAGTGTGGGAGTTAAGTATGTCATGTGTGTGTATCCATTAATGTGACTTTATTAATGTTGCCAAAATATATATATCTATATTTGGTTAATAATTCTCTTATAAATCCTAGTAGTAGTAGTGCAGTATACATGTGGTACTTAGATTAATGGCTGGTTTGAATATATATATATATATATATATGAAACTTCAAACATTAGTAGTTTAATACATGATTAGCTGAATGATTAGTGAGTACATATATAGGTTATTTAATTTCTTTATCATTCACATGGGATGTCAGATCCTTGCTCCAATACAACAATATCTAGTGATCTAGACAACCTAGCTAGCTAGATGAGGGTTACATGGTCTAGATTCAATGATCCAGAATTAAGAATTCTTTGATGGATTGGAGCCTATTAAAGTGGTTATAAATGGCTATGTGTAAAAGGCCTCGTCAATAATGCTACAATTAGAGCCTATTAAAGTGGTTATAAATGGCTTGAACTTCTCCCTCACAAGCAATATGGGATCTCATTAACTACCTTTTTATACATAATCACACTATCAGGGGTATATTACATCATGTATGTTAAATATGTGATCCAGTCATCAATATTTGATTATGGCTACATCACATTTCAGTTGGGTGTTGCCATTGTCAATGATTTCAAAAGTATCGAAGGAGACAGAGCACTAGGACTTCAGGTACCTCCAGTTCTCCATTGTCTCTTACCCTTTGGTAATACGAATTATTGCTATGTTGGCAACAATTTAGAATTGACCATCTTAGAAGATGCTTTCATAAACTTAATAATGTCGTTCGGGCAGTCACTTCCAGTTGCTTTTGGAGCAGAAGCTGCCAAATGGATTTGTGTTGCCGCTATTGACATAACTCAGATCTCTGTAGCTGGTAAATCATTTTTTTCCTATTTCCAATATTAATCATTTTTTTCCTATTTCCAAAATTCGCCTTCATTCCATGATGAATTTATATGATTGCATGTTATATTAATATTCATTGGAACTTCATCACTTACTCCAGTTGCTTCTAGCTACAATACGTGCTATATCCGTAATAAGCACTCTGCTAATACCATTTTGTTTTTTTTTTGTGCACTGCAGTTTCAGTATTTCTTCAAGGACCCTGTTAAGTATGATGTTAAATATCAGGTATAATATTCAGGACTCTTATGAAATGTGAAGTTACTGCCAAAACGAGCTTTTTGAGAATGAGGCTTCTACTTCTGAATAATTATTTAATGAACTTGATCGACTAGCTAGATAGCCTTGTAATTCATTATGTCACATGACATAACACAGACCTCCAAAACGACCCAAATAGGAGCTTTTTATGAGGGGATCAAACTCCTCCATGCCTCATGTCAGTGTGTCACTACTTCCCTTCACTTTCGAAAAGATACATAACAATAAAACTTTAGAGCTTGCTTAATTTCGTTGCTGAGAGCAAATTCTAGCTAGCTATATATATATATACTGAATCATGTTAATGTTGCATGAGAAATGGATTTCTGCAGAAAATTCTTTTACAGAGAAACTAATGCTGATGGAATGAAATCTCTGAAACATACCTTTTTCATGTTAAAGGCCATGTGCTTAGAGCTAAACTTCTCCAAGCTATCATAAGTACGCCTAGCACACTTGAAGGCATGCACTTGCATGAATTCAGGCATGTCAGTGACCAAAACCTTCACTTGAAGAAATGCTGCAACAGATGCCAAATTCGTTTCAATATGGGAAACGGATTTCCTTGCCTCAACCACTTCTCCCCTAAGCATTCCTATGTGAGAAACACCTTCGTTCTGGTTTTGACAGTTTTGTGCAAGTTTGTGACCATTTGTTGTTGGCAAAACGGGTGTTGATATGTGAGTTTGGGGTGACTAAAGTGTAAAATATGAGGCATACAAATCGGTTTGGTGTATGATAAGTCTAATCACTTGCTATTCCATAGAACTTAATGGTGCTATATCTATGCTGTTGTTTTGTGTTATGACATAATATATACTTTGTCTGACAATATTCCCACAAGAGGTAAATCATACGTAATGGTGCAACCGAGTTTTACACAATCTGTAGTTTGGTTTCACCATCCACATATATTTTTCCTAGATTATTGATATATGTTGATCTATCAAGAACTATGTAAAATTCTCAGTTATGTGTGTGTTCCTACAGAAGTTTGAAGCCTATGATTCAGGAGGTGCTGTCGTAGCTGGAGATAAATCAAATGAGGTAATATTAATAAAGTGGTCCTGCCAAATTTATGTATCAATCCCTCATTTTAGCTCTCTTGTAGTTTGTAGAGTGGCTAAGCATCCTGGGCTCAGACACGCTGTGTCTAACATACATTAATTTGATAGCTCTCTTGCAGGCAACCCTTGTACACATGTATTAACACTTGTTAGAACATTATAAAATGAATAATTCATCATTTTGTATTTATTTAAACCTTTGGAACAGTTAGTAATATTAACAGAGTATCATAACAGTTAAATGATAGTTTAAACTGAAGACAGTTCGAATATTCTATTCATAGTGTCAGATGTAATGCCACTTTTCACTTATTATGTCACGTTTCCTTTTTTGACATATTTAGTATCCATTCTCGACACTCTCCAATACTTATGTCATTCAGGTCCTTGTCCGTGATATCTGGATATTTGAGAAATCTCTCTTTCATTCTGGAGAGCTTATTGGCGTCTCTGTGGGCGGATTTCACATAAATCTCCTTGATTGAAGTCTGAGATCGACCGTGCTGATGAGGATGATTAACTGATGCTAACTATAACGCTTCTAACTTTGCAGAGTAGCAGGTGAAGAGATGCCCTTGATTATCCCTCATCTCAGTTTCAGTTTTTTTAATTTCTCAGTTTTAATTGTCCCTCATCTGCAGGATAGATTATTATTATTTTTATTATATCCTTTTGTTCTCCCTTTCCATTATAGATGCATAAAATTTAAGTAGATGGGTCATTGACAAGCCATTTCACATTACAGTAATGCCAAATATCTGTTTGGGATCAGTCTTAGGTAATTACATGTGTAGACTGCATATTTATACTGTTTTGTGCATTTTTTTTTTTTTATTTTGTGAAACATCTTTTCCGGCGAGTTTTGATCGCCGGAAATAATTTTTCATAGCAGAAACTTATTTGTGGCGACATTAAATCGCCACAAGAACTTTTTTGCGGCGAAACTTACCCGCTGGAAATAATGCCTAATGGCGATAGTTTTAAATCGTTGGGAAAAATAATTCATTATTTGTGGCGATTTATTAAGTTTTTGTGGCGATACATATCGCCGTAAATAGGTTTTTTTAGCGATTTTAAAGGCAAATCGGAAGGCCATTTCTGTCGAATTTTTTGAACATTTCCGACAGACTAAAATCACCGGAAATAGTAGATTTTCTGACAATTTTTTCCAATCGCCACAATTGATCAAAAATGGCTTTAGGATTGTGGCGAACCTGTAGCGATTTATAAATCGCCACAAATGATCAAATGTAGCGATTCTGAAGGGTATTTGCGACGATTTTGAGCGCTGGAAAAGGCCATTTTTCTTGTAGTGGAAATTCTCAGGTGAGAACTAAGAAGTTAGAGAGGACGTTAATGTATATATATTGTATATATGCGAACGATGGGAGTAGAAATTGTCTGGAGCTTTCACTTTAAATTAAATCAATGATAGTCTAGGCATCTGACTTGGTAAAACTAAACTAATATATGCAGCAACGACCGTCTGAGCCCCTAGCACCATCACACTAGCTAGAAATAATGAATCTAGAATATATGTCAAAATATATTTCTCAATGAAGGTTTTACTAATGTGGATTTCGGGGGTACGTAATTTTTAGTTCAAATTCATACATAGCCACATCAAAGGTTGATTAGAGGAGATACTAATCATATCTTGAGAACCATGATTTGCTAAGTTACGTGAGAAATCTTGTCCAACTCCGAAAGTGAAGGCACCTCATACGACTCAGTCAATGTTGAGTCCAATATTGTGTAAATCAATGCATGTGGAATAATATATAGGTGCTGGTCTTAAAACTTATAAGTTTTCAATGAATATTCATAGTAGTTCATTTGTAGGTTTACTTTTATATGATATATTTGTGACTAAAACATTTCACTTATGGGCACACCAAACCGGACCAGTTACACCCCTATAAATGAGCACACCATCTTAACTAGGATGCAGAACACTATTCTAACTAGAATCTTTTTTTTTTTCTTTTGCCCTACGCATGATCTTAACTTTGATTTATAGCTAGCGGAAGCTCTCCAGCATTAATGAGCAGATTAATATAGATGAAATATGGTTCACCATTTTTTTCACTAAATTGAGAAAAAGAAGAAGAACACTACAAGAAAAAGTGTCATTTTCGACGACGTAAATATCGCCGCTAGTAGCCTATTTTACTGTTACGGTAAATCCTTTGTGTCCAGAGGAAAATCGCCTGAAGAGATCATTATTTCCGGTGATTTATTGTCGCTGCTAATAAGGTTGTCCCCAATACGCTTATTTATAGCAACTCAGCCGTTATCATTAAAAAAAGTCGCCGCTATAAATTATTATTTCCGGCGATTTTATGTCAAAAACCTAAAATCCTATCCATCTTGCTTATTACAGCGACATCTAGGTCGCCGTAATAAGTCCTACACAGTAATGAAAACCTAAATTTACTCCCAAATTTCTAGGGGTGTAAACTCAAATTCGGTCCGGTTTTACCGGTTTTTAAAAAGTAAAAACCGGCCGGTTCCGGAATTTTTTGGACCGGACCGAACCGGACCGGACCGGTTGATTAAAAAAAATAAAAAATAATATTTTTATATATAAGTTTTATATAAAATATTTTATATATATTAAATATTAATATATATAAGTTTTATATATAATGTATAATTATAAATTTTATGTGAAATTTTATATATAACATATATATTCATATATGAAATAATTTCTTATTATAATTTATAAATTATTACATAAAATGTTAATACTAAATCACTAAAAGTTTATAACTAATACTAATATATAACTTATAACTATACCAATAGTCTAATATTAATACTATTATATAGTCTAATATATTAATAAAAGTATAAAACAGTTTTTTTTAAATCAATTTTTTTTTTTTTATAAACAAATTTTTAATGACAAATTGTGAAATTTATATTTTTAAAAAATCGGAAAACCGGACCGGAAACCGGTAAAACCGGAAGTACCGGTTTAAGAGGGTAACCGGTGCATAATCGGTTTTGAAAAATATATACATACCGGTTCGGTCCTAGATTTTATCCAAAACCGGAGCGGACACACCCCTACTAATTTCCCTATTATTCCCCCCCCCCCCGGGCGAGTCTTGCCCCTCTGTCTCTCTCTCTCTCTCTGACTCGAGGCTTCGCACGGTTATTTTCGATTGTTATCGCCACCTCGCCGCCTAGCCGACGCCAGTGAGTTTCTCTTTCATTATTTTTGGCTCCACCAATATATATATATATATATATGTATATCTCTCTCTCTCTCTCTCTCTCTCTTTCTCTCCGACTTGAGGCTTCGCACGGTTGTTTCCGGTTGCTGTCTTGCCGCCTCGCCGCCTAGCCAACGTCGGTGAGTTTCTCTTTCACTATTTTAGGCTCCACTGATCTCTCTCTCTGTCTCTCTCTCTAACGTTGCCGCTAATTGGTTTCCTGGCCGAGTATAATATTGTTTTCAGAGAACCGAATGACTATTGCATTTTATCTTGAAGTACTTACCAGTCCATAGTCCGAATGACTGCATTTCATACGGAGTCCATGTATATGAAGTTCTTATCTCTGTACTTAAGCCCCAAACAAGAGAAAGAAAAAAGAAGTCATTAAAATCTCTATCATTGTGTGGCTTTTATTTTCAACACATAAGCCTTTGTTTGACATTGAAACTGTTGTGATATTTGTCATCTGCATGCTCAACCACTACCAGACTTAGATTAGAGAGTTCATCACATTGACAAAAGTTTACTGCAAGTTTATTAATATTGTAGTTGGAGATTATCTTTCATCTAACGCTTTCTAGCTAGATGATCATGATCAGCCATTTTTAATGCAGAGCATGCTTGCCCCCACCATGAAAATATCTTCTATATATTTACCTGGAAGGACTAGTACTCTAGCTATATATATATATATATATATATATATATATATATGCAGGTGAGACTCTGTTCATATGGATATATATATATATATATATATCCTACTAATTAGCACGACTAAGGCTAGCTTGCAACTCAAAGTTCATGCTCGTATCAATCCTCCATGTTACAATTCAAACACACACACACACACACAAATGAATTATTAGATAATTTCAAAGATCAATCGACATGCATGCAGTAAAATTAATATTTATATTAACAATTATATATAATAATGCAACATTTTGTGATAGTACTATGATAGCTAGGATGGAAATTAACAAGCTGGCTGTTCAGTTTGCTTGTAGCACACTGAGTGATTTCATTATATTTATTCACTTATATATACGTGTATATTGTAAGTGATTTTATAGGTCAACTAATAATATAAAATGCAGTGCACGCTTGTTCCCACCATAAAAATATCTTCTATATATTTACTTGGAAGGACTAGTACTCTAGCTATCTATCTATATATATATATATATAATTGATCATGCACATATAATTAATGGTGGTCGATCTAGAATCACATGGCAACAGCCTCAACTATTGTTTAGCTTAATCAAGTGGTTCTCATCTCACTCTAGTAATCATTGCCTTTTTTGCCTTAATTTGCACATTCACCCTTTGCCTCCAAAGGCCTTCAGTTTCTCCAAATTCCCTCTCCATGCATTTACTTCCTCTCTTCTTCTTCTTCTTCTTCTTCTTCTTAATATGAAGGTTTGTTCTTTCCTCCAATATTAATTTTTCTCAAACTGACCATTTTAGTTTTTGCAATAATATTCCAATACGTACTCGTTTTTATAGTAAACTCCAGCTTTATGCTAATTTATAATTTCATGGAAATAATATATATCAGACCAGTCTTCTTAATGAATTAGTTATTTTAATTTTGAAACCAGACCTACGTATGTATGTACCTTAATTCTCATAAGCATTAAAGGATGAAAATTAATTGAAAAAACATATATATATATATATATATATATATGCTATATAACCTACCTAGTAATTAGATAAAACTAAATTTTTTGGGTGGGTTTGAGGCTTATCATGAATTAATGACCTATTTTTCTTTCTATTTGTTAATTATTGATTATTCAGTCATATATATCTAAATGGCTGGAGTTAGCTACATAAATTAATGTCTTTGATGTTGATGTTGAAACATTATACATATTGATTATATCAGTGATCTAGAATTGTGGGTTCACATGCATGCATGAGAAGATCGATTGAAAAAACGCATGCATTTCTTGTCTTTCACCAGGTAGCTGAGGATGTTCTGCATGAATTGCCAGTTTAATTTTTGCATATATACATAGAAAATGCTATTGAAGTAGCTAGATTATAATGTGGTTGAGAACAAAACATCTTGCCAAAAAAACTGTTTCTAATTCAATTGCACATGGAAGAATAATAGGGGGAAATTAAAAAGGCATTGAAGTTAATTAAAAAGATAAGAGGAAGAAGAAGAAGAAGATTGATAAGTAGCATTACAATGGAAGAATGGATATATATCTGCAGTGCTGGAAACAAAATCATATATATATATATATATTATATATGACTTATATATATATGTGATTGGAGTTACCAACTTTACTACATACATACATACATACATATTTAATAATTAGTCATTTAAATGTTAATGATCCATTCCTCTCCAATACATCATGAGCAGCTCAGATCTAATTGCACCAGTAAAAAGATGAGTTGATCAGTAGTTACAACCATGATCATTAATAATGATAGCTAAAAGTCCCACAACTTTTATATATGTTAATAATTACCAACTTCATGGACAATTAAAAGTACATGAATTTCATTAGTTGGGTTAATCCTTTTGGTTCCTTTTAATTTTTTATGAAGAAGTACAGAATAAACCTTTTTTCACATTAATCAAGATTATCATGCATGATCAAATAAGCTAGAATCTTTGCCAAAAGCTTCTGATTAAACCTTTTTATTGTGAAATCTCATGAATTGCGTGACACTACGAATTAGCCAAAAGCCACTTTTTTTCATGATTCAACAATATCATCTTTGTGATTTTGAAGTTTCCTTATGCTGGTATTCTATATATTTCGATTGTTTGCAATGATATAATGGGCAAAGGGTTAGCGGTAGTTTATTATTTGGAAATGTTTGGAATTTGGTTTTTAGTCCAACAAAAATCATCCAAAATGAATACCCGACATGGGCCTACTCGTGCTCTACCTTCTTCGTCCTTGGTAAGGATGGCGATGAGGATCTCCAGAGCAAGGTGGTTCTCTTTCTTAAGAAGAGTATTTCACTACCAGAATGGATCAAGATCTGATCTTAGCTCGAATCCTTTTAATTCAAGCACTTGGATGCTGATGGAATTTATAGTTTTGGTGATTCAAATAAGCATCACAACATTTACTATAGCCATTTCCAAGGAGAAGTCTATTTGGCCAATGAGAATATGGATTGTTCGATATAATATTGGATGTGTTCTTGGTCTGTTGCTACTCTACGGCCACTACCGGCATCATCTCAATCATGGAGATGGTTTTGGCATTTCTGATGTGGAACAACAGAGGGGCAGTGAAGAATCTAGGTATGCTAGCTTTACATACAGTTCACCCCTTCACCTTCTATGATTCATTTATATTTTTCTCTTAAACAAATCATTGGTTTCCATGCGTTGTACTAATAGTGATAACTCATCTGTTGGGATCATTACAAAGATTTGTGAGCTAGTTATAAAACATCATGCAACTAGTTATTGAGGATAAGTCTTTGATTTTGTTCTTTGGGTGGAATTATTGAGGAATTATGCAAACAAGTTAGTAGTGATGAACCCTTAGTGATATGATAAAAGCCTCAAGTTATAACAAATAACTTCAAATCAATTCGATAATGGTTGGTGGTCACTATATTTTGTACTAGGCCACCTTAGAGTTTTAATCGTATTGGCAGCAATATTTAAATGATGAAAAACAAGATACAAACTCATGAATTGCCTGCTTTTAATTTTTTTCACACACAAACAAGTTTCCATAAATTTAGTGGAAGTGTTACAGAGAGTTTTTGACAACTCAAGAGCTTTTCGAAGCCTTCTAATTGATTGCTACAATGGATACAGGATCTCACATCTAATGAACAAATGCCGAACTTCACTAGAATTGTTCTTTGCATTATGGTTTGTGATGGGTAATGTTTGGGTATTTGACTCTCGATTTGGGTCCTTCCATCGAGCCCCAAAACTACACGTGCTATGCATCTCCCTGCTAGCTTGGAATGCAATTTGCTATTCATTTCCATTCCTGCTATTTTTGCTGCTATGTTGTTGCGTGCCAATGATTAGCAACCTCATCGGATACAACATGAATGCGGGGTCAATTGATAGAGGAGCATCCGAGGAGGAAATTTCTCAGCTTCCCAGCATCCGAACTTGCAAATGATGATCCAGTAAGTCTCATTTCTGTCAACTTACACTTACAGATAAGCTAATATCTTTCATAGGACAGAACACATTTAGTAGATTCTAAGTCAAAAGAATATATTGGCGTGTTGAAAGTTGAAGTGCGGATGAGATTGTCGTGTTTTCTTTGTGTTTGTGGTGGGAATGACAGGAATGCTGCATTTGCATAACCAATTACTTGGATAGGGAAGAGTTATGGAGGTTGCCATGTTCACATGTCTTCCACCTCAAGTGCATAGATCAATGGCTCCAAATTACATCTTCTTGTCCTCTTTGTAAACAAGAACTAGGGAGGTAGTACAATATATATATATATATATATTGGGAAACACGTTTTTTGTGGGGTAGTACATATGTTTTGAAGAGTTTCCATTGATTTGGAGTTGCTCACAAGATGGCCTTCACCTGTTGCTTTCACTTTTGTCATGTTAAGTTTATGTGGTGTCAAAGATTTTGATCTGGAAGGCCTTTACAAACTCTTCCCATTGTGTTCCTTCTTCTACCTCAAGATTCTTGGTATGGTGTTAAGGTCAGAAAAATGCATAAATGAATTATATTTATTTGTCATTTATGCTTTACAAAGGGATTGTATTAACATAGATGATGTGGACAGATATTGCCTGGTGTTCCATGGTACAAATAACGCCTCCTTCATCAGAAATCTCTTGGTTCCCTGATGGTCATTATTCTCATAAGGATTGTGCAATATAATTTCTCTAAGTTGAGGGTATGTAAACTTCACCAATCCATATTGCTAATTTGCTTATGTTCTATATTTGTGATGACTTTGATGCAATTGCTAGACATGAATTGCTTTAACTTAATTGCTTTAACCTGGTTATTTTTATCTATATGCTGCACCTAGAGGCTGAGATGGGATGTGTTATCCTTTCTTTTGGTGATTAGATGAGTTACCCAATTAACTGCATTATAGGTGGTTATATTAAAAAATTAATGTATACATGCACCTATGCTTACACATTGTAGATAAAAGACATGAAAAAAAAACCTAGTAGACAAGTTAATTGAAAACTCGAGATCTCACAACATTAGTTCAAAATTTGTTTCACTTAATGTTTTCCTTTATGCATTTTACATTAAAAAAAAACATGCTCGTGTTAATTTTATTTGATTAGGAATCATATATATTTAATGCAATCATATATTTAATGTTGTTTCACTTAATGTAATCAGCTTACCAGCTGCCTTTATTTAATGCAGCCATTATAGCATTAATAAAGTGAATGTACATTGTGGAAATGATGAATGTACATGGAAATAAAGAAAATGATGAATGTACATTGTGGTTGACTTTGAGAACTAAAGAAGAATGTATATGTTTGCAGCAGTTAACATCAATGAAGAATGCATCAAGTTTTGAGAAGAAGAGTTGAAGAATGAAGTTTTAAGATTAAGGCAACTTTGAGATCATGACGAAGGCTAGCAACTTCCAAGGGATGATCAAGGCTTGCTTAGGAAACTCTAGTTACCCTATATTGAAGAGAGGAGGACACCTATAAAACAATATTGATATATTGTGGGGTGTTAAGTAGTACTTTAGACTAAACTATCATCAATTTCAATTTGAGCAATTTTCATTAATGTATGATGTTGGGGATGTTTAAACCATCTATATATATAAATATATATATATATATATTTCAATGATGATTAATTCATGATATTGTATGCTTATTAGGAAATATAATTGATCAGATAGTTTAATGGATTAAACTGATGTTGAAAGCAGGTTGAATTGTATATAGAAAAAATATTTCAATTCATTCCGGCGAGTTACAGCTAAAATATTATAGATGAATTGATTCATTTCCGGCGATTATATCTCGGCAAAATTACTAAGTATCGACAATAATATTTAATGGGAAATACTTTTTTTCGGCTACACAATCTTGCGGCAATAGCTCCATTTCGATTTTTTTTTTCTAAAGATATATATATATATATATATATCTAAGGGCAATGCAAAAGAGCTTAATATATATAATTATGAAGGACCTTCGTGATTTACATATATAGTATTTCAATTAAGAACATTATATTGAAGGCCGACTAGATAATCAGTTTGCTTACCCATCTCAAGTTTTAAATTATGAACTACACTTTATATATATATATATATATAGTTTCCTATTTCAACTTATAATGACTAACTTATAAGGTGGTTCTAAGAACCTGGATTTGATATCAATTAAAGTCATAGCTCATAATTGTAAATACAATATATATTCCTCCATCATAAGTAAGCTGCATCTTATCAATAAAATTTACAAATTAAGTAACGTCCTAATCTTAAAAAATTACATCTTTAATTTGATGATTCCATGATTTTTTTTAATGTTGTACAATTATTTTGGGATATTGAGAGTACTTTGCCGTGTTCTTAATTAATTATGTTGTAGTCATTGATGTTCTTGTAGAAAATGTATACGTTTGATTTGAACAACTGAGTTTTATGTGATAGAGTCTTTGGAGTTTATACTTCATGTATAGTTTGGATGTGATTTTAAATGACATGAACTAATTTCCTAACCCTCTGGATACAGGGTGTTACAGATTATACTTAAATTTTATGGCAAATTCTTACGGAAGGCTTCCGCAGCAAAGCTTGAGTCGTAGATGACAAGTTTCAAGACAAAATGCTATGAATTTTTGTTGACTTTCCAGTAGAGGTCGAGAACTCAATGAACATGTATTCTTGAAGGAAATGTGAGAGATCTAGCGGAAAAGATAAAATTGGTTCCGATGGCTTAGAGTGTCCATCCAATCCGAGATGGACGTCAATCCGTCTACGTCAATTTGAGATGGCTTAGAGTGTTTCCCACACGACCGTCTCTCTTTGTTCTACTTCCCTCTATTTTATTTCTCTTCAGTCTTCATACACGGGATCTGGCCGACGTATCTCAAAATATATGCGAGAGGTGGTCGCTCGACTCTTTAAAATAATAAAATTCATTCAATAACCCTATAGAAGATGCGAAACTTAACTTTCATTGATACGAAGATGTCCTATATATGAGGATTGTATAGGGCTTTGCAGTTACAGATTCAAATATATAACGTTATCAAAATATTCAAAAGTTGAAGTTATAAAATATAATTAAGTATAGTATAAATCGATCTACACCAATTAAAACATCTATCCATGATCACCCAAAGGCTTGCAAAGAAATTTTATATGCAATCAGAGAAGAACATCTATTATCTGCTGGCTGGAGAGCAACAAAGATTTATTTATGAGAAATTTTATTTATCATCTTTTTTATTATAATCATTACAAGAAATATAGGTGCTAAACGCATTTCCTCCACCATAGATGAGGACAATTAATAAAATTAGGATTCCGTCATATTTAAAAAAAAAAACAAAACAAAAAACGCACCGTCTTCCTCCCAAAACCAAAATCCCCCAAAAACCCTTATTTCCTTCACCTTATCCTTCCCCACAAAATCCCCCCGCGTCCCACCCCCAAAAACTTAAAAGCTACACTTTCTCTCTCTCCCCCATCCTCGTCTCAGTAATTCTCCCTCTCCGTGGTTAGGTCGCCGCTCTACACGCTATGCAGCTCCTTCTCTACTCACGAAACCCTGGTAAGCCTCTAAATCCTCTTCTATCTATCTCGGTCTCTATCTGTGTATTCAGTTCCGACTCTCCCTCTCAATAACTATCTCTTCGTACTAAGCCAGTCACCGTGACTAGTGGAGGCCGCCGCAACCTGTCTAGCCTCGTTGCCTCGCTCTGTCGAATCCTCGCTGCAATGCCACCTTGCCCACGAAAATCCAGCCCACCACCACTCCTAGTTGGGTAAGATACTCTCTTGCTTTACCCATGGAACCTAATGTCGTCCATGATTGTGTCTTTTGTGTCTTTGTTTTGGAGTCGGGTGACTTTGACAGGAGAGTCAAAGGGAGTGAACAAATATAAATCAGATGGGGTAGATTTTTTTAATGCTGGTGTTTGACTGGGATTGACTTTAGTTAGAGGAGACAACAGACACCTTGATTTAGGTTTTCCCAATGCATTTTATTCCTCAACTTCTCACAAATGTAGATCAATTACGTTTACATATTTTGCGGATGAAACTACATTCCGGATTTTTTTTTTCATTATAGTAAATAAATGAAGAGTATTGTTATACATAAGTCGGTCTGCTAACATATCACTTATAGTTGGACCCATTATAACTTTAAGAAAAAACAAAACAAAACACCAATCTTTTTTAGCATACCTGATATGGATAGTTTCTATATCAGTGATGTGTTGGGTGTGTAAAAAATAAGACTTATAAATATATTTTCTCATAAATGAATATCATTTTGAATTGTTGTGATTTAACCCAACAAAATGGATGATCAAGCCATGCGCATTAGCCTAGCTAGCAAAAAACATAGAATCGAGATATTGGCATAAACATGTAGAAACCGACAATTATAAATGCCAAGCGTGCAAAAGTAGTTCATATTAAATAATTCACATGCGTATGATGATCTGCAAATGACTAGCTACATATAACAACATTTGGCATTTTAGTAAGGAAAGGGAATTAACTAATTCATATCTTATTGATTTAAGTTTGTCACAAACCTATTTGGCTTGAGTGAGCTTTTGAATACTTTCTCTCTCTATGCTGCTTGGTTGGTATATATTAGGGTGAATGCATTTACCGTGGCAGCTGTTTGATTGGGCCTTGTGGAGCCGATGCTGCAGTGGCGATTGATTAATGTTTGTTTTTTGGTGGAGTAAGTTATTTAATTAATGTGGTTGTTTTTGGCCATGTATTTTGTGGTTCCTCTTGTTGATCAGTACTGGTTGTTTTATTGTAGTAAGATCTTTTTGAGTTTGGCAGCTGCTAGAGCTACCGAGGAAATCCACCGATGATTTCTACCAATTGTGTAATTTTTTTAAACATTTGTTTTTGTTAAAAAAGCTACAAATTCATTAAAAAAATACTTTCTTAACCATTAAGTTAAAAAAAAAAAGTAATTCGATACAAAATTTCGGTGCATGGATATTCCTTGCTCAGGAAAGTTAGACCAAATACCAAAATCGTAAAGATCAAATACTCTCTCAAACACTCCCTCAAGGCTCAAAATGCAATTTATGCCTTGATTGAGTATATAATATTGTAGCTTGATGTGCCAAATTAATAATATTGTTGGGTATGATAGTTTTGGATGTTATGATCTGAAAAAGTAGGCGATAGTTTAAAAGTGCCAAATAAAATTTTGTGAATGATGTACTTAACATGATTGTTAATATAAGTTGTATCTTTACTCATATATGGCGCTTAAGTTTGCTTCCATAATTAGTTTTTGAAAAACATATTGGGCCTCCAATTTCTGGAGTAGAGTCCAAGCTGGCAGTTGCTTATTATTTTCTGATTCATTGGAGTCCAGTTTTCACGTCAGAAGTGTGACGGTATCTTTGTTACGGGCCCAACGATGCTTGCCTAGCTAGTTGTCAAAACCAATAGAAATTTTATACTTCTATCCAATTAATATATAATTTATCATTTTTGTCATTCTATCTTAATATTTAAATATATGTATTTAAATAAAAAGATAAAAATGATAAATCACATTTGATTAGGTAGAGATGTATAGTGTAAGGTTTCATTGTAGACAGACAGACTTGCAGTGTATCCAATAAATCCCCTTCTAAATATGGCTATTTGTTTGAATAATATTGTTGGTGTATCATGATTGCTTGAGTTTGTGAGTTTAAAATGTGAGATTAATCACGAGATTCTAATCCATACAGAGGATAAAAATACGTTAGTAAGGCTGGGTAAGAAATTCTTTCCCCATTGAGTGAAACTTAGGCAACCACTAGGTTGGTTTTATGAGTTGAAATGAACTATCATTAAAGTACTTGGGAAAAGCAGAAACCTGCGTATTGGTTCCCAAAGAAAGAAAAAGAATCTTTTTTATGTGAGTGTGATATTGGAGTTTTAGCTGTTTATGTACAACATTTGACTACTTTTTTAGCCACTTTTAGATTGATTTCTTAATATGTTGTTTCCTAATGAAAACAATTGGGTCATAATTTGGAACAAGTGAAATTGTAGTAAGGTGGTGTCTATCGTGATGATATTTGCAATAAATGAAAAAAAAAAACTATAATTATCTTTCCGTCATTGGCTTTCTATATAACATGGTCTGGAAAAATATACTAATTGGCCATTGTAGAGCATGTTATTTTAGTCGTGCTCATGGTCAATGTCTTCCTCCTGATTATTTGGGTTGGCTGATGAGCATTGAGCTGACATCTACCATAATGGTGTTCAAGTGGCGTATTTTTATCTAGCTCTTTGTTTTCGAACTCTGTTTTTAATATGGATTTTTGCTATTTAGTTTCTTTGAGCAATGCTAGCTAGATATAATTGTAGGAATATATCTAGGATAGGTTTAACTTGCCCATGCAAATTACCTTAATCATAAGTAATCGGGATTGAAGTGAATTACCTTAATAGGAGGATGAACAACTTTGTGTCATCCCTCTTCGAGAGAAGACAAGAAGCTAAGATAAATGGTAATGAAGCAATGGCATATGGGTACAAGATACTAATGAACTCGCTGTACGGTAGATTTGTTATAAATCCACAAAGTACTATAACAGAGGTATGCAATAGGGAAAGATATGACTATTTGACACAGAGGGACGATGAATGATCTAACATCAAGAGTAGAGTGGGAGTTGGAATTACCTTAATCAGGTTCTAATTAACAAAATAATATACACTCTTGACACCCTTTCTTACCACTTATCTTCATACCTACAAGTACCTTTGCTTTTGCTTATTATTGCACACCTCTAATAATATATATGCTTATAAGTTTAAATACATATGCCTGTTTGCACCCAGACATGGTAGCCACAACCCACTAAACAACTTTTCCCTTACATTAGATAATTCTATGTGGCGTTGTGCTGAATTTATCCCTTACTAAACAACTTCCCCTCCTCTACTTGTTTCTAGATGGATAAGAGTTGGATGCAAATCACTGATATATTTGGATCTAGGGAATATGCTAAAGGAGTTAAGGAGTTCATTAACTTGGCCCGATCTCAAGTAATTACTTCCTACGTATAGGCCAGGTAGAGAGACACTTGATCATTAAAGGTATTGAGAAGAATTACACGACGTGGATTTTCCATGGCGAGGAGGAAGATTTAATCATAAGTGATGATGATGATGATCTACATGATCCCTAAGAAGAGGATGATTACATTGATGACATCGATGTTATGTTACAAGATTTTCGAGCTGGGACATTTCCTAATGTTCCCATAACTGAGTCATTCCATACTGAGGGTCCGCCATCGGTTGATCCTAAATCATCAACAACTTTCGACCAGTTGTTGGCTAATTCTTGGCGTCCCCTTTATGAAGGTTGTACAAAGTATTCTAAACTATCATTCACTGTCAAGTTGCTGCATATCAAAACACTGGGTGGTTGGAGTGTAAAGTCTTTCGACATGCTTTGTCACTTGCTAAAGTCAGCTTTTCCCAATGCCCTTTTGCCAAACTCATATCAAGAGTCACGTAACTTGGAAAAAGGCATGGGCTTTACTTATACCAAGATACATGTTTGTCTGAATGACTGCATACTTTATTGGAGGGAAAATGTAGATAAAGATGAGTGTCCGAAATGTAAACTCCCAAGGTGGAAATTCAACGAAAGTAAGCAAAGACGAATTCCTCAAAAGGTTCTAGGACATTTCCCGTTGAAGCCAAGGTTGCTGAGATTGTTTATGTCACAGAAAACAGCAACTAATATGCTGTGGCACAAGGATCAGCGCGTTATTCAGCAGGGTATTCTAAGTCATCCAGCTGACTCTGAGGTGTGGACAACATTTGATCAAGTGCATGCTTGGTTCGCGAAAGATCCAAGAAATATCAGGCTTGGTTTAGCTAGTGACGGTTTCAACCCATTTAATAATTTGGCTAAGCCTTACAGCGTATGGCCAGTGATTCTTGTCCCTTACAACTTGCCCCCATGGTTATGTATGAAAGATCCATTTTTTATCACTTCACTCTTGATTCCTAGACCAAGATCACCGGGAAATGAAATCGATGTTTATCTTCAGCCTCTAATAGATGAATTGATTGATCTATGGGATAATGGTGTTGATACATACGATGCAAAGGCCAGAGAGACTTTCCGATTGCATGCAGCATTGCTATGGACAATCAATGACTTCCCTGGTTATGGAAACCTCTCCGGGTGGAGCACTAAGGGGAAGATGGCATGTCCATCGTGCAAGGAAGAAACAGATTCAATGTGGTTGACATATAGCTGAAAACATTGTTACATGGGTCATCGCCGATTCTTGCCACCGGACCACATCTGGAGAAAGAAAAAGACTATTTTTAATGGCTATGCAGAGCATCGCGACCCGCCTATGATGTATTCTGGAGAAGATATACTGATTCAACTTCAAGATATTCCTGATGCAAATTTTGGTAAAGGCATTAAGAAAAGAAAGTGTGCCATAGACGAGTTTAATTGGACCAAAAAAAGTATCTTCTTTCAATTGCCGTATTGGTCGACTATAAAGATTAGACATAATCTAGATATAATGCACATTGAGAAGAACATTTGTGACAACATCTTAGGAACTTTGATGAATATCTCCGGAAAAACTAAAGATCATCCTAATGCACAACGTGATCTTTCCAATCTCAATATAAGGAAGGAGTTACACCTTATTCAGGATAATACACGCATTAGTATGCCACATGCATGTTATACGTTGTATGGAGTTGAGCGGACTGGTTTCTGTAATTGGTTGCGAGGTGTGACATTCCTAGATGGATTCGCTTCAAACATTGCCAGATGTGTTAGTGTACCTGATTGTAAAATCTCAGGGATGAAAAGTCATGATTGCCATATTTTCATGCAAAGGTTACTTTCTGCTGCAATTTCTGGATACTTACGCCAAGATGTTCGATTGGCACTAACTAAGTTAAGCACTTTTTTCAAAGAATTGTGTGCTAGAACATGTAAGGTGGATGTCTTAGAGCAGCTTCAAGCTGATATTGCCATCATTCTCTGCAAGTTTGAGATGGTTTTTCCGCCTACCTTCTTTGATGTAATGGTGCACTTAGCCTACCATTTGCCACGTATGGCTCTGCTTGTAGGATTAGTTCAATATAGGTGGAAGTATCCTTTCGAGAGGTATTTTAGAAAATTCAAGAGATATGTTAAGAATAAAGCCTGCCCGGAAGGTTCAATAGTCGAGGCCTATATCCATGTAGAATGCTTGAATTTTTGTTCCATGTACCTCCACGATGTCGAGACTAGATTCAATCCCCTCGAACGTAATGTTGATGAAGGAGATGAGGGTGTACGAGAGGGACTATGTGTTTTTTCATAGAAGGTGTGCCCCATGGGTTTTGCTTCACGTCACCGATTAGACAATAACATTTTCATAAAAGCCAGATGGCATGTTCTTAATAATTGTACAGAGATTGATCTATACCTTAAGTAAGTAACCAAACTACTTACCAACTTAGTAATTTTCAATTCTAAAGATACTGATTTACGTTGCATCTCCTACACATACTTAACCGCTCGAGTTCTTTTGTCTAGTGAGCACTACATGCAAATCAGTGAAGAGTATCCTGATGATGTCGATAGTATGCATGCTGCAAAATTCCCAGATTGGTTCAAGTCACATGTAGGGAAATTCATTTAGAAGTTCACCCCTATATGAGTTTTGAATATGTTTAGCTTTACTTTATGCGGTTCCTTGCTTCAACTTGTGATAGATTCAAAGTCTGCGTGCTGATAATCCCGGAGAAGTTTCGGAGGATCTATATGCCCTAGCATGTGGTCCTGACCCTTGGGGTGCATCCTATTCAGGTTGCATAACCAATGGTATAAGATTTCACAAAAAAAATCGTGAAGAACATCGTTGCACCCAAAACTCAGGTGTCATGGTGATTAGTGAACAACCAAGATCTAAAAAGCTTGAGTTCTTTGGTAGACTAACAGACATTTTGGAAATCCGCTACATGGGTTGGCGTCGTGTTTACTTATTCAAATGTGAATGGTTCGACATCTCTGATTCCAAACAAGGGATATGTGTGGCAAAACATTTTATTAGTGTGAATATGTCTCGGACAGCTTATAAGGACGACCCTTTTGTTTTGGCATGCCAAGCGTCGTAGGTGTTTTACCTAAAAAATCGCAGCATCCGTTGTGATTGGTATATAGTGCAAAAGGTCAAAGGTCGTTTTGTCTATGACCTTCCACGAAAACCCCTAATTGAAGATGATGCATCTGATTCTAGAGACGTTGATGCATACCAAGAGGATAATTCTGGTGATGCTTACGTGAATGTCCATGCTGATGACATTCCACTGCAAACAAACATGCACAGGCCTAATGTTGAGCCGGAGCAGATTGAAGTTGACACATCGGTAATGCAAAGGTCAAATTGCAACCAGTTTGAGAGGGGGTTTATCAATGACGATACAAGTGAAGACAGTTCTTCTCACAGCACCGAAGTGGAGGGTAGCATAGAAGAAGATAGTCTCTCAAAGGATGAGATGAACTAGCCACTTCAAAGTTGGTAATTACACTGTGTCTCCATACAACCCATTTTGTTTGGCTTATCCTAAATATCATTTCTCAAATTAAAGACCCATCTTTTCCGTCTCTCGCAGGAACATCAAGGTCGTTAGCAGTGTGCAATTTACTTCAAGAATAGGGGATCTTCCATTGAATGGATGTGTAATTTGCTTGAGAATTATTTAGTTTGTTATCTTTTGCCAATTTAGCCAAGTTTGTAATGACAGCAAACTAGGAGGCATTACTTCCTAAATGTCCTGGTTAATTTATGAAGAATTAGCTAGCCAGCATAAGCAAATTATTAATTAGAGGCCATTGTAGATCGATAGATCGAAGCTAGCCACTATATATTATCCATGATCAATTGATGTCTTCTTTTTATTAACTTCATGTAAAAATATTTATGACACATGATAATTTTCATAATATATAGATAAATACTATATATTGGCCGGATGAAGACGTAGACTACCACCTATATATCATTGCTTCCCGATTTCATGCTTAATTTGTTCCAGCTTCTTCTGCAGGGCCTAGTTTCCCCAATCTGTATCCTAGTCATGGGGCGCCATGCATGGTTTCCCACTGAATTCGGATTATTTCCAAACATGTATCTTTTGTTCTGATCTGGCTACCAACTATAGATCTCTTGATCTCTCTACCGCCCTCTCTGTTTACATGAATATTAATGTTCTTTAATTAAGCTGCTAATTAATTATAACAACTTTTCCTGGCTGCCGATCAAGCCAACGTGTGCAGTGGCCAGCAAGCTACCCGCCCGATGTTATTGAAGTCTTGTATTATTACCCTGGTAGGTTGATTTTCTTGTCGCTGGTTTGTTGGGCACACCCCGTAGGTGTTGCAGAAAAAGTTTTCAGAGCCTTAAAAGGTACCATTACTATCTGATATTTCTGCAATATCTTTGTCTCTCTTTTTCTGGGAGGGGGTTGAGTATATATATATCAATTATATTATTATATCATATCATTCTAACTTCAATATGTTTTGCTTTTATTACTATATATTTAGTTTGAGTCTCTCGCCGATCGATGATCTCTTCATGCCCTTCTAACTGATCTCACTGTAGAACTAATTCCAAGTACTTCCTCCTAAAAAACTGTTCATTCACTGTATGTATGCCCTCTCATTAATCAATTAGAAACACCATATTATATATATATATATGATCATATATCACTTGCGCGCGCTACAAAACAAAAGTCACTTGCATATATATATATATACATATATATTAATGATCATGAGTACTAGGACAGACAACTCGAACTTTAGAATTTTAGCAGTCTCTTCATGCTGTTTTGAGTTTTGCTAATTCGTTTATCATCATCATTATATATAATTGTCTTTTTTCGTAACCTAGCTAGCAGCTTGCTGCTTGATGTCTATGTCGCCCTTGAAATTGAAAGTAAGGTTAAAGATTAATTATTCTGGTTGGTTCTAGTAGTACTACTGGTCACAAACTAAACAGTTAAGCAGCCTTTTATTTATTTTTTCCAGCAACATTCCAAGCTGGACTTTATTATATATTATGTACAACGTCCTTGTACAAAGCCATCGAAATGAGGGTAAATATTGATGCATGAACCTCTCTAGCTAGCCACGTCGAAATTTCCTAATTCGCATGTGTTGGAATTCGATGATCTGTGCATGCATGCCGCAACAAATTATTTACCATTGGGCGTACAGTACTAGTAGTTTATATATACGTACGTTCCTATTAATTTGATCCCATCATGTCGCATCACATGCATTAATTATATGCTCAGAGGCAATATCAAATTGAAATTAAATTAGTATATATATATATATATATATATAGGATATTGTACATTTGTTATTGACTTATTGTAGCAGTACTACCTACTCGCCTTAACAACTTTCAAAACTGTTCAAATTAATTGAGGACCTTATGATAATTAAATTGGATATTACGAATTGAACCATGCCTTGCTTTGATAATCTTATGAAACTGTCTCACCAATCAGGACAAAACTAACCACTATTTGCTTCATGATCTTAGAAATCACTCAGAGTTTTGTTTGCCTAAAATATATATAATCTAGTATATATTCTGTAATTTGAATATTACTGCATAATTAAATTAGATGACATTAGGAAAGATATTGGACTTTTAATTTTTTTCCTCTTTCTACAATATCATGTGCATGACCTAATTATAATTGCCTGTGTTGCAATATCATACTTAAAATTAACATATTATAACTAACTGAGTTGATCATGTTATTAAACTTGTTCATGTTTCATACTGTGTGACGTTGCTTAAGTCAATAAAGAGTAATGGTGCCAAAAATATTAATACTTAAGAGGGCAGAGAATCATGTACAAGATCAACTTCATATATAAGGCTTTTACCTAGCATTTCTCTCTCTCTCTCTCTATATATATATACACTCATTGATCAATGACTGATCAAGCTGCATATATATTTTTGAGACATCTTCCCCATTAATTAAGGAGAATATGATCTTCTCCATTACACTTGAGATTAATGGATATAATACATATAGTGTAAAATATTGATCAGTCTTTTGATCATTTCAGATTATATATCATGCTGACAAGTACTGAATTAATTAAAATACTTCATAGTTTACACTAGATATAATATATATATATATATATAGAGAGAGAGAGAGAGAGAGGTGACCAGTGCATGCACTAGCTACTAGTTATACTCATGTTAATTCTGCATAATATCACAGGTTGAACTACATTTGCAGGGAATTAGGGATCAATTTTGCAATCAGTCTGCAAGTACGTACTAGCATGCATATTTGCCATAAAAATTAAGAATGTTTTTCCTTTTTCTTTTCGTTTACTATACTAGATGTACATTTATAATATCCGGTAGCTTGCATAATATATTGCATGGTAAAGTACTAGTACTCATGCAGAAGCATTATATTTGAGACAGACTCTAGATCTACATTCAATCACGAGATTAATTTGTAATCCATGCAAGTATTAATTCAAAATATAGCTCTAGCTAGCAAGCTAGGTTGAAAACAGCTAATTAATTGGTTTTACAATTCTCACGTACAGAAATGCATGGTAATTAAGTTATCATCTTGTTTCTTTTCTTTGACTGGAACAAGGGATATTGTTGGCGCTGAGATCAGAAATATCTGATTATGATTTTCATGACTAACTGATCATAATTAATATCTGCTCAAGATCATTAGGTTTTTATATGTTAAACAAGACCCATGCATGATGCATGAGCTTCCATGAATGTTGAAGCCAAAAACTCATGAAGGGTTTCTGTGAATTACACACACACAAACACATAGACATATATATATATATATATATATATATATATAGGTCATGTGTATAAAGCATGAGCTGATGATCACTAGATTATGCATGTTTATTAAGTATATATGAACTAGCTAGCTTGTCATGGTTATCCAAATTAATTGGATACTTCTATATATATATATATATATATATATATATATATATATATATATATATTCTGTAATTTTACTGGGTTTGAGAGGCAGGGCATGATCATTTGCATAAAGAATGATCTAATTATCTAATTAGATTACAACTTGAATACAATTCTAGTACCCCGGCCGTTAGCAGTGTGCAATTTACTTCGAGAATAGGGGATCTTCCATTGAATGGATGTGTAATTTGCTTGAGAATTATTTAGTTTGTTATCTTTTGCCAATTTAGCCAAGTTTGTGATGACAGCACAATAGGAGGCATTACTTCCTAAATGTCCCGGTTAATTTGGACCATTCCCTTAAACAAATAGTAGCATGATGATGAACTAATTGTAATATTCTAAACTAAAGTATAATCATATATAAATAATTGTATCCTTTTAGTGTGATTGTAGGAATAATATTGGTTGTTCAGTTTTTTTGGCAAGCATACTGCGTAGAAGTTTGTTTATATCGCGTGCTTCATCAATGTCGATAACTGGAAGAGGTAGAGGTCGATCAAGCGGCGTGAGCTACGGTCAGGGGAGATCTTAGAGCAATGATGAAGTTTGGAATAAAGTACCCATTGCTGCGATGGATCTTAGAGATGACTCACCCTCAAGCTCATATGACTTAACCGATCCACCTAATGTCGTCCTAAGCACAGAACCGAATGACATGCCAGCAGTTGATTCGTCACTATGCACAAACCCATCTGGTATTAATCTAATTTATATTTATATTGTTTTACATTTTGGATATTGTTTTACATTATACGTTTAACATGTTGATTAATTTAATTATTGAACTATGATGACATTTTCACTCTTGGAAACAATCTAGTACCACTTCACCAGAAGCGTGGGCGAGGAGCTGCAAAGAGCACAAAGTTTGAAAAGGTGCGAAAGTATGGAAAGATACCCTTGAGGATAAAGGACGGTGAAACTGCACCTTGTTGTGAAAACGCTACCTTGTTTACTACAAGGGTTACCTGGTTGGTCAAGCACCATGTGGACTTGAGTCATGCTAGCTGGCACGATGTAACAGCTAATGAGAAGGAAGAATTAATTACAAGCATTCAGGTAAAAGTAGGAGAATGCAATACATGTTCAAATAGAGTAGATGAAAGCCTAACATTGGTAATGTAAAACTCGGGGCTGGGAGATTATAATTAATACTCTTGATGTTTGTCTGTAGGCTGACTTCATCCTCGACTAGACTAAGAAGAACCATCGTGATACGGTTACGAAGACACTACGCAAGGGGTTTAATCATATTCGCTATGATTTACATAGAACCTACAAGCAATATAAGGGCAATGAAGAAGCACTTGCGAATGTGCTACCATCGGTGACACCAGCCACTTGGGTAAAGTTATGTGCTCAATATTCAAGCGATGACTTTAAGGTAAGTTGGTGGAATTTTTTGGTAAAATAGTCACCTGTATTAAATGTTAGTTAGAGTGGTTAGTTTTTGTTAAAATAGTCAACTATATCTACTTATGTTTTTAGTCATATAATCCTCTTGACACCTCTACATTCAATGGATGTATATCATGTCCTATGTGATTGCAGCGGATGTCTGAACGAAATAAAAGTAATGGGGAGAAGCAACAAAACAATTACACGACTGGATGAAGGTCATTTGGGCGGCTAATGGAGATGAGGGTAAGTCTCCATTTTGGTTGCAAGATGCACACCGACTATATGTAACATTATTATTTCTTTGTGCTGCGTGATATGTTAGGCTTCTTCAAAGTTGTGTATTTCCTTTGTGTTCTCTATATATGAATGACTAATATAATTACTTGCACATTTAGTTATGAAAAAACAGAAAAAACACTCAACAATCGTTATTGTTTGTACTTTGTAAGTCTAATCCCATCAATTAATTTGATACCTTGAATGAGAGTTTTATCTTGCAGATTTGAGTTCCATTGTGAATGCTAGCTACTTATACTCTTTTAATTTGTACTCCATAATGGTGTTCATATATTCAATCTAAGTTAGTGTGTAATTTATTTTATTTACAGTCTGGGAATGAGGAGGATTTGGTTAATTTCTTTAAAGACGTCAGGTGGTCAAAGAAGAATGACAAATTTGTGACTCCCATGACGGAAGAGAAATATGTGAGTGTTAATTATTAAGTAAAATCCCATGATGTTCGAGATAAACTGATGTCTATATTTTTAGTGCTAAGTGCATATTACGAGCAATTAACCTGTGTGATGTTTTCCAATGGTTGATAGAATGAGATGGCAGCAAAGATGGTAGAGCTGGAGCTTGAGAAGCAAACTAAGGAGGCTGCAGCAACAATATTTAAGGAAGTTTTGGGCCACAGGCCAGGGTATGGACGGGGACTCGGCGAGATGGTTATTCCCGAGTCATCTAGACAATCAACTAATGCCCGAATAGTATAATTAACTGAACGTGCAGAAAGAAGTGAGAAAGAAACTGCACATTATAAGGCTTTACATGATGACTTACGAGCGAATGTCATGTTATTAATGGAGAAACAAGACAAGTACAACAAGTTTATGGAGAGATATGAGTTAGAGAGGCAGACCCAGGGAGAGTCTCATAGAGAGACTCAGGGACGTGCATAGCCAGTTACTAAATTTGAGGGTAACAATTTTTTGTTAATTTTGGTAAGGAGATGAAACTTAAAATAATATAACAACAAAATGTCTCCCATATCTCCAGAACCTCCTCTTTTGTACATCAGTTTCTTGTGTGGGGTAGGTAGTATATTTTTTGGTTGAGGATATTTTGTAGCTTTTGTCTGGCGATGTACGTTGCTTTTGCCACCGACATGCACATTGGAAGTTCTTGGTCATCAATGTACGATGAAATTGCTATAGCAAGGTAAGTTATCAGTACATACGTAGCATTTTAATAATATTATTAGTACCTGACGGACCTGTAGATTTTCAGTTATTCTTGTTCTGACATTGTTGCTTTTTATGTATCTTTCAACAACTATATGACTAAGAATAAATAACTTGTTTCATCATTGTTCTGAAAATTTTTTCTATTTGGTCAATGAAGTTGCTGAATGCGAGATATCATAGAGGAAATCACCTTGGGTGAGTGCAGCGGACTTGGTATTTACCAGTTCCAATAAGCGCAAATTATGTACTTCTCATATAAAAAATCATAAGTGCATATGGTTTTTCACCTATATAATTTGTTCTTTTTGGTACGTACTTTGTTTGGCAGGATCAAATTGCCAAATGTTGGATTTTTCTCTCATTGGGTACTGTGATTTTGGAAGCTAGCTTTATACCAGACTAAAGAGCTAGCGTACATAGAGACTTTCTGAAATGGACTCGTTAGTCTTCTAAATCATGTATAAGGTAGCTCCAATTTCAGGTGAGACCCTTGTATTAATTGTCAAAGAGTTTCTACGTGTTCTATATATGTACATAATATATACATAGTTGGTTATTTTATTTAGAGATGCAAAGGAAAAAGAAGAGATGCTATCTTTTATTAATTGAATGCCTTGTAACTTGGGCCTTGAATATTATTATTTTGCAGAAATATATTGCATTTCTTTACAGCTGTGTTGAAGCACTTAAAGTAAAATCGGTGAACCAAATTCAGCTCTTCCCATACTTGTTGGAATATGGTGATTAGAAAGAAAAACACTTGCAATGAAGAAGCTGGTGCATTCATGAAGGCAACTTGCTGTTAGACATTTATAGTTTGAACGAAAAACACTTGTAAATTTATATTCCATTATGATATGTTGGATGGTATTATGTAAAACGTACACCTAAATCTTGGTGAATTTTAAATATGTATGTCGAGGTTATTTGAATGATGTTGACATATAATATATATGTGTAATCAGATATAAATTTATCCAAATCTAATATTTATAATTTATTAGCAAGCAATTATCTGTTATGAAATTACAAATATCAGGGAAAATAACACCATAACAAAATACAAGCAAATAGAATGGGTTTTGAAAAAAAAAAAACCATTTCCAGCGAACGTAACTCACCGAAAATAAATACAGCGAGTAATGGGGAGACATTATTTGCAATTATTTGCGGCGACAATATCATCGCCGCAATAATCGACTTCGTGTTTCTGGCAAATGTCAATTATCGCCAGTAATGGAACTTTTCCAGCGACTTAAATTCGCTGCAACGATTATATTTCTGGCGATTTGTAGTCGCCGAAATAGACTTGAGCAACTATGCTAAAAACCTTTACTGGCGATATATAAGATATTTCCAGCGATATATACTCGCCAAAATGTACAGCATTTCTGTCCGTTTTCGAACTCGGCACAAAATGTCTTACTTGGCTGTTTAAAAGCGGCAACATTTGGGCAAACTTATTTAGCCAGAATAATATTTTTGCGGCAAAGGTTGGTAGTATTTGCGGCAATTTGCTTCGCCGGAATAAGTTTATTTCTTGTAGTGGAAGAAGAAAAACAATCTGATCTAAAGGAAGTACTCATAGCTTTTCTCTATTCCGTTTCTTCGATACAGAAACAGTTTCATCTCATCTCATCATTATAATTGTTCCAAATTTTCATATAAAATATAATAAATAATTCAACTTTTTCAAATCTCAAAATAATAATAATAATAATAAATAATATTCTAACAATATTGTATTCAATTTTTAACCTTTATATAAAACTATCTCATCTCATCTCATCTCACTATCCAAATGGGGCGAGTTCTATCACGTATTCTTCGGGCAAGGGATTTGGAGCCATCAATATTGACCAATCCATGTTGAGTTGAAAATGAAGGCGCGCGCTGTTCTTTAAATGTATAAGATTTGAGTCCGATGGGTGAAAATCAACGCGGAAATAGAACTCCCAGCAGCGTTAATGAATGAGGTCCATGCACTGAACATGATTCAAAGTCTTTCACGCGTTAATGTCTCCTTGTTCAAGTAGTATTTTGCAAGCAACTACGGAGCTTGCGATGGGTAGACATTTCGGCCCCACTTTGAGATAGAAAATAAAATATAATAGAAAATAAAAAAAGAATAAGAGAGAATTTAAAAGCTACGTTTTTATCATTCTCAATTGTGATTGAATACAAAAGAAGAAAGAGATGGTTTGTGTTCCCAAACGAGAAGTGAGATGATCTCATCTTATCTTATCTTATCTCATCTCAAAATTTATTATAATTTCATTTCCAAATATCAGTCAAACACAAACAATTTTCAACATGCAATTATATCTTTATTATTAAGATATATGGATGGCCTTACAAACTTACAAAAAGAAACTAGCCAACACCTGCAGCTTGGCATCTCTCATAATTAATTATAAGGAGCTTTGCTACTAGTGATTGTGAGAAGATTTCTACAAACGACATTTTTCAAAATATTTTCTCTCGTTGTTTTTGTTAGGGTATTAAAGATATATACATGCACCAATATATCGTTTACAAGTCTTCACTTCCATGATTAAGAAAAATCATCGATCGTGGTCAACATTTTGTAGTTTTATCATATAAAATATCCAATTTTATCAAAGATTACAAATTAATAATATCTTCGGGTCGTAAATAGCTAGCTAGTTAGCTTGTAATAATTCAAGCTGTGTAGTGTGTTATTATGTGTGGCAAAGTCCAAAAGTTTGGTTCTAAAAATTTTGTGAAAGTAATTAAATAACTGATCAGTCTGCAATCTTTCTCAACTTTTCGTGGAATCCCTCAAATTTGAGATTTTTTTTTTATTATTTTTATCTTTTATCTTTTTAAAGCATGATTTTTTTCGTAGAATAATATTAGGTACGAGTAAAGTTATTAAAGATAGAATTTATTTTGTTTGATTGTGAGTTGATGTTTATTAATTATTTTATCTAGTCAATCCATTTCTGCCTAATTAACCCATTTATATAAAATCTATTGTAGACGTGACAAATTTACGTATTATGTAATCTATTGTCACCCTTAAATGTCAGGTAAGGGGAAGAGGATGGTGTTGATCTTTCTCTCCTAGCTACTGACAGGCAAAAATGCCGGAGGAGATTATAGGTGAACATTGGAGGCAAATTGACACCAGAGGAGGAAAATTGACAAATGTAAGGGACCTCGAGCCCCAAAAGATTTTGTAAAAAACCTTTTTTTAAAAAATAAAAAAGTAAAAATCTTGAATATATTTTTTTTTAATATTTTTGAGGTCTTTCATAAATATAAAAAAATATTAAGGAACTTACTTTTATATTCATTTTTTATGATTTAATTTCCCATAAATGGAAAAATATATATAAAAGATAAAGAAGGAAAGATTATAACCTTAGTTTTATATATAATATGATACAGATAGGATTTTCTTTTGTGATTGTATTCATTTTGCTTGAATTTTTGGCATTTGTTAATTAAAAAATGTTGTATTTAAATAATATTTAAAAATAATATATAAAAAATTTTAAGATGAGATGAAATGTTATCTTACTTCTTAAATATATATGGCCGCAGACTCGCAGGACAATGATGAAAAATGAAAAATACACATAATTTTTCACAACACTTTACACAACAATATTATTTTAAAAGGATTGATATTTTTGTCAACTACTTTATAAAACTAACAATATTTTACAAAAATGTCATTATTTTATATATAATATATGTTGTGAAATATATTATGAAATATATTGCTTGGATATCATTTCTTGGAAAAAGATACAGTACTTCTCTTCTCTCTTGGACGGCAGAGATTGGAATTGGGCGGGGACAATGATTGAGTGAGAGAGGCAAATAATTAAGAGAAAGGTCGTATTGAGGCAATTTATGGCCGCTGAAGAAATTATCATCCCACGAAAAATTATATTCGTGTTTTAGCTTTTATTTAATTATAATAAATTTCATAAAAATATACGCAATGTTCTCTGACCTTTGTCTATATATTTGTGCTGAGCAAGCGTGGCCATTATCATCCAAGAATAACTACCAGACCTAGCCAGCTCCGTAGGGCATCATCATCGTCATCGCGCACGATTCTTTCCCTTCATTTTCTTCCCCAATACATGACCGCCCTATTTGGTCGCTCTAAAGGTTATATATTTTTCTACTAGTTTACAAAGGGGAAGGGAAACATCGATCTCTAGTAAGTCCATAATCTCTTTGGTGAATTTTCTTCATTTTTTACATTTTAATACCAGTTGAAACTTTCTATGATGGATACAAGTCATGGTAATGAATTAGATTATACGGTAGCTCTCTATGAAGCCTCACTTGATGGGTCCGTAAGCACCTTGGACAGTTTGATGCAAAGGGATAGGCTCATTCTTCACAAAATCTCACTCACATCCTTCACCGAAACCCCCTTACACATAGCAGCTTTACTTGGCCACCTCCAATTTACTAAAGCTCTTCTAAAAAGAAAACCCCAACTTGTGGAAAAGGTGGACTCATCTGGCCGAACTGCCCTTCACTTGGCTAGTGCAGAGGGCCACACCCAGGTTGTGAAAGCATTGCTGCAAGCCAATATGGATATGTGCTTAGTTTCTGATCAAGAGAAGAGAATTCCTCTCCACTTAGCCGCAATGAGAGGACACGTAGAAGTTATAAAAGAATTGCTTATTGCCCATCCACGCTCAATCTCTCGGGTGAATCTGTATGGAGACAATGTTTTACATTTGTGTGTTCGGTATAATTGTTTGGATGCTCTGAAATTATTCGTGGAATACTCCGTAAATGATGAAGATTTCGTCAACTCCAAAGACAATGATGGTAACACCATATTGCATTTAGCTGTGATGCTCTGGCAAACGAAGGTACGTTAACAATCTCTAGATCCGTTACATCTTTTTGTTGACCGTTTATCCATATATACGTTCCACTGGAGCCTTAGGCTCATTTGGATATAGAAATATTTCAACTCATTTTATTTTTTTATTTTAATTTTTTTTTTAATTTCTATATAAAATATAATAAACAATTCAATTTTTTTAAATTTTAAAATAAAAATAATATTATAATAATATTTTATTCAACCCATCTAAAATCATCTCATCTCATCTTAACTCACTATCTAAACTAGCCCTCAAAATCTCTTTGTTTTCGTTTGTTTTAGCAAATGGCTAGTCATTTTCCCTAAAGATGCATCTTGCCATGATTTGAAATACGAGCAAGAGAGAAATTTCTGGTGGATGTGACTACAAGACTTGATTGTTCTATATGATCGATGTAGGCTTGACTGATCAGTCGAACCTCTTAAACCCCTTGTGCAAATTTGCCTCCACTTTCTCTTGCTCTTTGATTTTCTACATGATATCGGAGCATAGCCAGATTCCTTGGGTTATCCAATACTTGTCTCTCGTTCTTATCATTTGGCCGGTTAATTTTTTTAAAATTTTTTTATTTCTGTCTAGTTGATCAATGTGTAAACCAGTCTCGAGATCACTACCCTTGGTTTTGGGATCTAATTTTCTGCTATATAGACGCATGGTTGTTGGATGAAACATTAATGGTTGTTGTACTTATCATGCAGACCATAGAATACTTACTTTCGATGCCAGAATTAAAAAGAAAGGCCAATGCCAAAAATAGGATTGGCAACATGACAGCTTTGGATGTCTCAGAGACTTGTCATAGAGATTTCAAATATCTTAAAATCCAAGACATTCTGAAGGCAGCTGGTGTTGGAAGATCCAAGGATCTAAATTCTCCTCTACTACCAGCATTACATGACGAGGAAGCACAATCAGCTCAACCCATTATTGAAGAACAGCCGGCTCTATCAAGGTTTAGGAAATGGTGGAGATACTTTTATTTGTGTCGATGCTTTAAACATTTGAAGAGTCGGGGCAATTGGATCGATGAGACACGTGGCACATTGATGTTGGTGGCCACTGTGATTGCGACCGTGACTTTCCAAGCTGGGCTCAACCCCCCAGGTGGTGTTTGGCAACAAGATTCAAACGATGGTACTGTTAGAGCAGGCACATCAATATTTCAATCTCATATGAACTCCGATGGTATTGATCGGTATTATTACGAATTATTCTTGTATTTCAACGCCACCTCTTTTGTTGCAGCTCTAAGCGTTCTACTTGTGGTAATTAGTGGATTTCCTCTGAGAAACAAGTTTTTTATATGGTTTTTGACCTTGACCATGATTATTGCAATCGGGGCAATGGCATTGTCCTATTTCAAGGCACTGTATTTGGTGAACCCGAGATATTTGGAAGCAGATTCTGTACCGCTCATTTATGTTGCGGTGTTTCTGGTTTCTGGTGCGATTCACATAATCCGCCTAATTACCTGGCTAATTACCTGCAAGCGTCCAGCAAACGATGCCATCAAGGTCTAAAAGAAAATTTGTCATAGAAGTTGAAATGATTTTAGATCATGCTGCTGGATGCATCATATCTTTGTTCTATACATATGCGAAGCAGTTTGCTGCAAGGAATGGTTGCATTTACTGTTTGTTAATTCTGTTGGCTCTACTGATCTAATGAGTATTGGGTCAGATATTGTATGGTACTATTGTATGGATTTCGGTACGTATTGTCTGTTTCTGCTGGGAATCAACACTTTTTTAAAAGCAAAAGTTGTTTCATTGTTTGAGATTTGTTATATACGCAATATATTAATAACATGCAAACATATGTTATTTATATATATATATATATATATAAACGAGCCCGAACTTGTCCAAAAAATAAAACAAGTTTGAACTTAATTTCAATATAGAGCTAATTAAGCTCTACAGCCATTACTTGCCCAAACTAAGGTTAGTTACAACCCTGATCTTATTCATAACTTGCTCAAACTAAGGTCGACTGCATATTTGATTTATTCTGATTAATTTGATTCAAGTGCATACGATATGATTTGTGCACTGAAGACTTGAATTATTACAAGCTAGCTAGCTAGCTATTTACGACTCGAAGCTATTATAATTTGTAATCTTTGATAGAATCGGATATTTACATGATAAAACTACAAAATGTTGATGTTGCATGACTAATATAAGAGGGGGGGTGAATTGGGTTGTATTTAAAAATTCGCAATTATAAATTAAATACACCATATAAAATATGAACAAAATGCGAAGGAGTAGTAAATATAAAGAGTAAGGGTAAAAGGAAGCAAACTCAATATTTTAACGAGGTTCAGCCCCACTGCTTACGTCATCGCCAGTATTTTAACGAGGTTCAGCCTCGTCAGTATTTTAACGAGGTTCAACCCCACTGCTACAAAGAATCCGTGTATAACACCCTATACACTTACAATCACCTTACACGTGGCGATTCAACATCTATTCCATGTGTAGAACACATTCTACACACACAAGGATTATATACATAATTTTATTGATACAAGAGTTGATAGTGGATAGGTTATCAGAAAACACTCCTCAATGAGTGAAATAAGAACAATACAGTGCAAAACTATATATCTATCAAAATAAACAAGAGTTAAGGCTCAATACTTAGAGAAGAGAGATTGAAAACTTTGAATGGATGTTGTAAAACTTGCAATTGATGTGTATGTGATCTTGTTGTTGTCTTCTTAATTTGAAGAACTCAAATGAGCTATTTATAGGCATATAAGACTTCATTTTCAAATTTAAAAAATATTCACTTGTCAAAGACATCATCATTCACTTTTCAAAATTTTCAAATCAAAGTTTCTCCTTTTTGCAATTGTCAAAGACAAAATTATTTACTTTTCAAATTTTCAAATCAAAGTTTTACTTTTTGCAATTATCAAAGACAACATCATTCACTTTTCAAAATATTCAAATAAAAGTTTCTCTTTTTTACAATTGTCAAAGATAACATCATTCACTTTTCAAAATTTTCAAATCAAAGTTTCTCATTTTTGCAATTGTCAAAGACAATATCATTCACTTTTCAAAATTTCAAATCAAAATTTTATTTCTCGCAATTATCAAAGACAATATCATTCATTTTTCAAAATATTCAAATAAAAGTTTCACTTTTCGCAATTGTCAAAGACAACATCGTTCACTTTTCAAAATATTCAAATCAAAGTTTCTCCCTTTTAAAATTGTCAAAGACACCATCTTTTACTTTTCAAAATTTTCAAACCTAATCTATTACTTTTCGCATATGAAAAAGTGCATTATTTACTTTTCAAAATTTTCAAACAAAATCTACTTTTTGCATATGTCAAAAAGAGTATCAATCACTTTTGAAAAGTTTCAAATAAAACATGCACATGTGAAAAATGATAATCAATCATCTTTTAAATTTTCAAAATTCAAACTTTTAATCATGTCATGCACATGTGAAAGATGACAATCAATTATCTTTAAACAAATCAAATTTCAAACATTTAATTTTCAAATATGTCATGCACATGTGAAAAATGTAATTTGATGCTTTATGATAAAATATTAATTTTGAGCCTTAATCCAATTTCAAATTTTATCAAGAGATGCACATAATTACTCTAAGAGTTTCATTTGTGAGATTGTTTCCTTTCTTGCTCATACTGGGTTCATTGATGTGCTTGGCTTCATTGTGTAGACAACTTGAGCTTGAGATTACTTTATGTATGAATTCATTTGTTATCATCAAAATCCATATGTAAATATATAATTTTATGATGTTTGAAACCTTAGGTTCAATAGTTGACCACGATAGATGATTTTTCTTAATCTTTGAAGTAAAGACTTGTAAGCAATATAACGATGTATATATTGTAAGAAAGCCAGCCTGACTATGCATGGCTATTGTATTGATTTAAATAGTGAATACAATAATCAAATACTCCAAAGTACAATATGACTAAAGTTACGTACCAGTTATCCATGAAAATCATAATTTGCTATACAAGGAAGTAATGGATTACAGAATGTACAAGAGTATAAATACATAGGCTAGTATCAAGGCATACTATTGGCAGTGTATCACGACATAGCAATGGGAATATATCTTTGAGAATATATCTTGACATTCCCCCTCAAGCTCAAGTTGGTACAGGACCAAAGAAAAGCTAAGCTTGTTGCGATGGGGAAAAATTTTAGGAGCAAATAGGGGCTTGGTGAAAATGTCCACAACTTGGTATGCCCCGGACACATGAGCCAAGGAAATAATACTACGAGCTACCTGTTCACGGACAAAGTGTACTTCAATCTCAATATGCTTAGTGTGATGGTGATACACAAGATTTTTGGCCATATTGATAGCATTGATACTGTTACAATAGAGAGTAGGAGGTGGAAAAGAGTAGCCGAGGCTCTTAAAAAGATTAGTGAACCACATAAGCTCAGCAGTAGTGGCAGCCAATGCGGGTATTCTGCTTCAGTAGTCGATCTAGAAATGGTAGCTTGTTTCTTTGCTGCCCAAGAGAGCAGAATATTTCCCAAGTAAATGGCAAAGCCAGTAGTGGATCGATGATCATCACAGGAGCCAGCCTAATCGGCATCACAGTATCCATGTAATGAAGTAAGATCAGATGGAGTAAAGTGAAGCCCAAGGTGCAGAGTGCCTTTTAAGTAACAAAGATGCGCTTGGTAGCAACTAGATGTGGCTCTCTTGGAGATTACAAAAATTGACAAACAAAATTCACTGCATAGGCTATGTCAAGCCTGGTGATCATGAGGTACTGAAGAGAGCCCACAAGTTGCTAATAAAGCATTGGATTATAGAGAGGAGCACCATCATGAGCGCCTAGTTGAATACCAAGGACCAAAGCTGTAGGAGTAGGCTTAGCACCATCGAGGCCAAACTTCTATAGGATAGATAAGAGATAATGAGTCTGTGTAAGAGTGAGAGAGGAGTCTTCCCATGAAACTTGAAGACCCAAAAATAATGCAAGCCCCCAAATCCTTCATATGAAAGGCAGAGGACAAATGAGAAATAAGCTTGCGAATGAGCACCAAAGAACTGCCAGTGAAAATTATATCATCTACATAGATTAGCAACATAATAATATCCACACCTTTGCGCTGATAAAATAGAGACGGATAGTATGGGCAACTGTGAAAATTCATTTGCTGAAAATTCAGAGTGAGAGAGAAAATGCAACTTTGAAGATTTTTCCAAAGCAGAACTTTCACAAAACACATAACTTTTATTAAAAGAAGGTAAATTTGTAGACAATATCTCAAGTATTCGAGAGTGTGGGTGCCCAAGTCTAGCATGCCATAACATGGAGAACCCTTTATTATGTAGAAGAGCAACTGGAATACGCGGAGACCACAAAAGGATTGATCGGATATAATCCATTAGAGATGGAGTTGTTAAGCATCACACTATTCATCTTTAGGCCTTTAACGAGGAAACCCCAAGGATAAAACAAGAAGCAACAATAAAAGTCTTTTGATAATTGAGAAACTGAGATTAGATTTTTCTTAATGGTAGGAACAATGAGAACGTTGGACAAGGTGACATCAGTAGAAGGAATACGAAAATTATCAACAACAGAAATTGGTAAGCCATCACCATTTCCAACAATGACAGACTATTGACGAGAATAAGTGTGTTTACCATGAGCATCACTGCCATTGATAGTCATGTGTTGGTTAGCCTCGGTGTCAAGATACCAAGTTTCATCTACTTTGTCACCCACATCTAGGGCAGCAAAGGCTTTACATTGTTCAATGTCATCATCTGGATCACAACAATTATCATTCTTGTGGTTCAGACCACCACACCGAAAACAGGTGATACGATTGGAGCCACGACCTTGGGAGGAAGAGGACTGGGAACGAACTCCAGTTGAGTTTCCTTGAGAATGATCATGATTTTTGGTGCATTTTGATCGAAAAAATGAGTTGCAGCCATGACCACTACCACCACGATTTTCTTTGAAACCTGAAGCATAGGCACCACGGTTTGTATACATAGCAACAACAATGGACAAAGCATGCATAATAGAAATTCTTAGTTCAAAATCTTAAAGCTTGCTTATAACACTCTCCGAGGGAGGAAAAACTTCCTGAGCATTGATGCCAGCGACAATTGGATCAAATTCTAAGCCAAGGCCATGAAGAATACATATGATGAAATCATCATCATCAATTGGTTTACCTGCACCACGAAGAGTGAGAGCCAAGGATTTGGCTTTGTGCAGATAATCTTCAAGAGAGGAGACACATTTTGTAAACTATCGAAGTTCACCCTTCATTTGTTGGATACGATCTCTAGTGTGCGTACCATATAAGGTTTCCAGAACATCCCAAGCATCATGGGAAGACTCACAACTGACCACCTGAGACAAGAGTACATCAAAGAGGGAGCTATTCAACCAACCCATAATCAATTGCTCAACGTGGAGCCACTTTGCTGCCGCAAGATTCGGATGCATTTCACCATCTTCACCAAGAATGGTAGAAGGTGGACAAACAACATTTTTCACATAGCTGAGGAGGCCATGACCACAAAGAACAGGAACACCTTGCGCTTTCCAAAGCAAGTAGTTGTTGGAGGCTAATTTAGTAGAAATATCAGGAAGTGTGGTTTTGATTGGCGAAAAATAAAGAGAAGAAGAATCTGCCATAGGTGGAATGAAAGATGAAGAAGAAGACTCCATGTGTGAAATAAAAAACTGCAAGATTCCAAGGATCCATACCGCAAGGCCAAGCCGTTGTTTGGTTTTAGGACCTTAAGGAGTCAGGGGGTTTGAAGCATTGGGAGAGTTTCACAAAGACTTTATTGGTTAGGTTTGAGCCATCTTCATATGATGACCCCATGGAAGCCTTAACAAGGCTGAAACAGACTGGATCTATAGAAGAATATAAGTCTAATTTTGAGTCACTGTCAAATAGACTTAAGGGACTGTCTGAATGGTATAAACTAAGATGTTTTCTTAGTGGGCTCAAGGATGAGATAATGTTAACTGTGAGAATGTTTCATCCTAACAACTTGTTAACAGCGTACAGTCTTGCAAAAATCCAAGAGGAAAATGTGGGCATTAATAGAAAATCTCATAACCGTGACATTGGAATTTTGAAATTACCCCTTGCGGCAACAAACAACAATGTTAGATTCGGGTCTAAGGCTATTGTCCTTGTGCAGAAAATCAAACCACAACAAATGAAAGAGAGGCATGAAAAGGGCCTCTGTTATTACTGCGATTCTAAATGGAATCCAGGACACAAGTGCCAATAGCCAAAATTATTTTTGATAGAGGAGGAGCCAGTTGAAGTTCCCTTACAAGTGGAAGAAAATGAAAATGATGAAATATTTGATTTGACCACCAATCTAGCCCAACCTGAAATTTCCCTTACTGCACTTATTGGATCACTATTAGGACTATGAGAATCAAGGGGTGGTTGGGAAGTCAAGTGATAGTGGTGCTGGTTGACACTGGCAGCACTCACAATTTCTTGGACCTCTTAGTAGCAAAAATTGGGGGTTTGAATGTGAATCATGGAGAGAAGGTGAGTGTTAGGGTGGCCAATGGAGAACTTGTAGGTTGTGATGGGAAATCTGCTGTGAAGATTAAAGTGTAGGGTCATCTTTCACCCTAGATACTTATTTACTAGTGCTAGTGGGTTGTGATATGGTGTTAAGGGTACAGTGCCTACATGTGTTGGGACCCATTTTGTGGAACTTCAAGGAATTGCCAATGCAAATCCAGCACAAAGGGCAGAAAGTTTGTTTACAAGACTTATGTCCTTCCAAGTTAATTGAAGAGGGAAATTTAAATAAGAATCACAAGCTAGAAAAAAGAGGGGTGTTATTACTACATATTGAAACCAAAGAAGAAAGGTTGTTTGGGAGTATTCATGCTGCTGTACAGATGTTACTTGATCAATATAAGGAAGTTTTTGGTGAACCAAAAGGGTTACCCCCACCGAGAATGCAAGACCATGCTATTCCCCTTTACCCAAACATCAAACCTATTTCAGTGAGGTCTTACTGATACCCTTACTTCCAAAAAGATGAGATTGAAAAAATTGTAAAAGAATTGCTAAGTTCAAGGTTAATAAGACCCAGTACCAGCCTTTATTCATCCCCGGTGTTACTTGTTAGGAAGGCGGATGAGACATGGAGAATGTGTGTGGATTACCGAGCCTTGAACAATGTGAAAATTAAGGATAAATTCCCCATTCTAGTTATGGAAGAGTTGTTGAATGAACCCAATGGGTCAAAGTTCTTTTCTAAGCTAGACCTACACTTGGGTTATCACCAAATTCGGGTTAAGGCTAAAGATATATATAAATATATATATATATACAAGAAGGACTCATTCCAAGCAAATATTTTGAAAAATCAACTGAAAGATTATTCTCGGCAAATGGCTCAAAGATGACCATTAATTATGAGCTCAATAATGCTCATGTTTGCCAGGATAATATTTGTTTTAGGATTCCCTCTGTTTTAGTCAAAAACATGTCTGACAAAGTGATTTTGGGAATCCCTTTTATCTCTTCTTTATATCCTTTCATGACTGAGAAAGACGGTATCACTACCGACCCTTTTGGTCAGAAAGTAAAATTTCACTTTGCTTCCCGTTTTGAAATTGATTCGGATAAAAGCAAGAAATCTTTGTTTTTAGCAAAACAAAAACATTTGAATTTCCTTCAACAGGAAATCAAATACAAAAAGATTTCTGAACAATTATCCAATTCTATTTTGATTTCAAGAATTGATGCTTTCAACAAACGTTTAATTACAGATGTTTGTTCTGATTTACCCAATGTTTTTTGGTATAGGAAGAAACACATAGTTTCTCTCCCATACATTAAAGGGTTTAATGAAGCCAATATTCCAACAAAAGCTAATTCTATCCAGATGAATAGCAAAACGCTGGAATATTGTCAAAAGGAGATAAATGATCTTCGTAATAAAGGCATTATCAGAAATAGCAAGTCACCCTGGTCTTGTCCTGCTTTTTATGTCCAGAAAAATGCTGAACTAGAGAGAGGTACCCCCCGTCTGGTTATTAATTACAAACCCTTGATATATATATATATATATATAAGACAACGTTTAGGACTCATGAAGGACGCTATGAGTTCCTTGTCATGCCTTTCGGGTTAACAAATGCACTTTCTATTTTTCAAAGCTTAATGAATGACATTTTTAAATCCTATTCAAGAAAGTTTTTGTTGATATTTTTTGATGATATTCTAGTGTACAACAACTTATTGCAGGAGCACATAGAGCATATAAGGGTAACTCTTGAGGTGTTGAGACAGGATGGTTTGTTGTCCAAAATGTCAAAGTGTAGATTTGCCACTCTAGAAGTAGCTTACTCGGGACATGTGATTTTAGCTAGTGGAGTTAAAGTTGACCAAGACAAACTGCGGGTAGTGGAGGAATGGTCATTTCCTACTTCATTGAAGTATCTAAGAGGGTACCTAGGGCTCACAGGGTATCATCGAACGTTTTTTTAGGGTTATGGGAGTCTTGTGTGGAGTGAGGAAACTAAAGAGGCATTCCAAAATTTAAAGAAGGCATTGACCCAACCCCCAATGTTAATTCTTCTTGACTTTTCTCTACCCTTTATAATAGAGTGTGACGCTTCGGGAAGTGCTATAGGGACTGTTCTTATGTAGAAAAACAGACCAATATCATTTTATAGTAAAGCTTTGAAGGGAAGGGTGTTAGCCTTATCAACTTATGAAAATGAGTTTTATGCACTTGTGATAACAGTGCAAAAGTGGAGGCCGTATCTACTGGGAGAACCTTTTGTTGTGAAAACTGATCATCAAAGTCTTAAATATTTATTGGAGCAAAAGATAGGCAGTCCCATGCAACATAAGTGGGTATCTAAATTGTTGATTTATGATTTATTAGTTGAATATAAAAAGGGAAAGGACAATAGAGTAGCTGATGCATTATCCAGGAGGTCAAAGGGGGAGTCTACTAAGGAGGACTCTAACTTCTATCCCTTTGCCAACTCTGGAGTAGCTAGAATAGATTAAACAAGGGTATTGTGCAACGCACCTGAAGGTGCAGGAATTATTGCTGAGGTTTAAGAAAAGAGAAGATGAAGCTTTCAGACAAAGGCTTCTACATCTACTGCACCCTAGTCCTATTAGGAGGCATTTTGGCTATGATAAAACTCTGCATAGGGTCAGGAGGGACTTTCATTGGCAGGGTATGAAGTTAGATGTCAAACAGTTGATTAGAAACTGTGACACTGGCCATAGTGTAAAGGCAAATCAGTCCAAACCTAGTCGGTTGTTGCACCCACTACCCACCCCCTCACAGCCATGGTCAGAAATTACTATGGACTTTATTGAGGGCTTATCTTCTTCACAAGGGCTAAACTATTTTTGGGTTGTAGTGGACAGGTTCACAAAATATGCACATTTCACACCCCTAGCCCATCCCTTCACTGGAAAAACAGTAGCATAATTGTTCACTCAAAAAATTTTGAAGTTACATGGAATGCCCTAGTCAATCATTTTTTATAAGGATGGCACATTCACCAGCCTTGTCTGGAAAAAATTATTTAAGATTCAGGGGTTGAGCTAGCCTTAAGTACTGCTTATCATCCTCAGGTGGACGGACAGTCGGAAGCAGTAAATAAGACATTGGAGAATTATCTAAGGTGTTTTGCATGGGAACGACCTAAGGATTGGGCCCATTGGATCCCTTTAGCTGAGTACTAGTACAACAGATGTCAACACTCCTCAACCCGTGTAACCCCATTTGAAGCTCTTTACAGCTATTCCTCACCCAGAGTGTTGAACTACACCCTTAGGCTAGCCAAAACCGAAATGGTGGAGGAAAACCTAAGAACTAGAGATCAGATGTTGTAGTTGTTGAAACAAAATTTACAAAGATCACAAGACCGTATGAAAAAATATGCGAATCTAAAAAGGAAATAGTAGATTTTTCAGGTGGGAGATTGGGTGTACTGACGCCTCTAGCCATATTGACAGACCTCTGTTGCTCGCCACCGCAGCCTCAAGTTTGCACCGCGGTTCTACGGGCCATTTCAAGTGACCCACTGTGTCAGGGAGGTGACTTACAGGCTCCAGCTGCCGAAAACAGCAGCCATTCATCCTGCTTTTCACGCTTCACAGCTGAAGAATAAGCTTGGAAGGCAGATCGCGGCCCTTCCAACCATCCCTCCTGTAAATCTTGGCGGAGTACTCAAGCCTGAGCAAGAGAAGCTGTTGGATCGAATGGTTTGCAAGGTGAAAAATCGCCTTCAAATCGAGATATTAGTGCAATGGCAGGGTATGTCGAAGGACTGTGATACCTCGTATTTTAGTGTATTTTTTTAATGAAGGATTATTTTAATTAATTTAGATATTGGTTCCCTTGTTTTAAATTTATCGATTTCTTGTTTGATTTATTTTATAATTCTTAAGTTGTGAAATTTACTTTGATGTGCTTTCTTGATATTAATTAGTGTTTGCATTTAAATTGCTCTTTGCTTTAATGAATAATTTTATTATTGGACTTTAATTATTTTATTTTATTAATATTGATTTGCAGTGTTTTTATTTGGCTCTTATGTATTTTTTTTATTGTGCCTTTTTCTTTTGTTGGACTTTTATATTTTCGGACTGAGCCTGTTTGAGTGTGTTTTATTTTTTTCTTTTGGGCCTTGCCCTTTTGGTCCCCAGCCCAACCTGTGAGCCTTCAACCTTGCCTAGTAAATACCCCCCCCCAAACGGCGTCGTTTGGTCCAGCCCTTAGGCCTTCTTCATCTATTTTTCTTCTTATGCGCCGTTGCTTCTCCACCTTTCAATTTCAGATTTCATTTCCCCTTTCTTCAATCCATGCGGCTACTGCTTCTCCTCTTCTCCTTTATTTTATGTCATTCTTTCCTCTGTTTTTCATTGAGTTGCCGTCTACAGTGTTCCTTCTTCCTCTCCATTTTATTTTTGGATCTTCCCCTTTGCAAGTCAGCAAACGCCACCACTCATTCCCCCATCTTCGGCTGGTAATGTTTCCATTTCCATCTTTTTAATTTTTGGTTTCCCTTTTTTCTGTAAAACCTTGCAAATCTCTTCCTTTTTAGCATATACTTTTCATATGTTTTTCTCTCCATTTGCAGGTTTGTCCTTGAGCCTCCATTGTTGTGCTTTCTCTTAAATCTTCCTTACTAATTTTGTGGCTCATGCTTGTGATTTATTCCCATTGCATTCCCTTTTTGTTTGGCCCTTCACTGTTTTGTCTTTTTGTCGTGCCCTGTTTTTGCCATAAAAGCAGTGAGCTTCACTCGTATCTTGGTGATTTTGGTGCTTGCCGTGAGTGCATCTTTTGCTACTGCTTGTTGCCTCTCGGTTTCCCTTGGGTAAGTCTCTGCCGCTACTCATCTCCTAATTTTCTTTTGTCTTGTGGTAGTTTTCTTAAGAAGGAAATATACGAATGTTTGTGTATCTCGGTTACTCTAATAATATTAGGTGTTTTTACCATTTTGCCTTCTTTGAAACATGAGTTAATATTACGCTTATTAATCTAAAAGCTTGAGTTTTGTTTTACGTGGGTTACAGTCTATTTTGGGCATAGATGTATGGGCTTATAAACTAAGTCAATATACTAGTGCTGTTAACAAAATATTTATAAGTTGATCATGTTGTAGTTTTTATATGTCAAATTCACTTTGTATGAGTTTTGTTTTAAATACAAATTAAATAAATATTTGAAAGATATTATTAGTATTAATATTTTTTTAAGTACATTGTAATGAGAGATTTTTCTTTTGAACTCTTTAAAGAGATACTAATTAGTCTATTTTTATTAAATGAAATATTTGCTCTCATATTTTAATCATTTTTGTTTTAACGAGTCTTTAAACTAGAAATGTATTTGTGTAGCATAATTGTATCTATTACTATTATTATTATGCAATTTTAGAAATATTATGAGTTTAATAGTTATGTGGATATTGAGGAATTTAGGAAGTGATGGTATTTTAGAATTAAGAGAAATTTTAAGTTTTTGAGGAATTAGTACAGGTACTTCAGGTGTAATATGAGATTTATCTGTTCACTGGAGATTTATTTAAGTTACATGAATTTTTATAGGTAACGATTGACAATTGTTCAATACTGTTGTGGAGAATTTTTGAATAAGCTAAGAAATCCACGTAAGCGGGGTTCCTATGCTAGATTTTGCATAAAAATAAAATGGACTGAGGTCAATTTTGAAAATGTGCATGTTGTGTTATGAAAAGAAATGTTAAACGATCTCAGTTATTTGTTCTGCATTACTCATGAGATTCTATATAAAAATAAAATATTTTCTGGCATGACTGGTGTAGACATGAGCTTATTTTTGGCATTATGTTATTGAACTCAGAAAAATATGAGCGAATATGAAAATTGATAATATTTGCATGTGACATGAAGATATTCTGAATCTGTTTTGGATAATGTGAAATGATCTGATTTTGTTTAGTACTCTGTCTTGGAATGATTTGGCATATGAAAAACTTTTGGCATGACATTCTGACTCTGATTCTATTCTGACTCTGCCTCTTATTCTGATATGTGATTTTGATTCTAGTTAACTCTGATATGTGGCTCTGTCACGGGATATAATGGTAACCTCTGGCCCTGTCACGAGATACAATGGTGACCTCTGGCCCAGTCACGAGATACAATAGTGACCTCTGGCCCTATCACAGGATACAATAGTGACATCTGGCTCTGTCACAGGATACATGACCTCTGGCCCAGTCACGGGATATAATAGTGACCTTTGGCCTTGTCACGGGATATAACAGCGACCTCTGGCCTAGTCACGAGATATAATAGTGACCTCTAGCCTTACCACAGGATATAATAGTGGAATTCTATTCTGAGTGTAATTGCTTTGATATTCATGGTGATTTATGTTCTGCTTAGCTTTTTGCAGAATGCACAACCCTACCACTTGGGTTAAACATGGCCTCTGCTCTGAAATGATGTTCTGATATGATATGATAAGATGAAGATGTTCAGTCATATTGTGCCAAATGAGTCTTTGAACATGAAAAAATTGGTTTCTGAATATGAAATGTTTGGGATATCACTCTGATTTTATGATAATATGTATTTTTGAGATTTGAATATTGAAAACTGAAATGTTTTATTTTTGCATTTTGAATTCTATGAAAACGCTTATATTTATATACTAGCATATGTTTTCTGCTTACAGAATTGTTGATAACTCACCTCTTATCTCCATAACATTTTTAAGATATTTATATGGTCCAGCTGGAGAATAAGAATGGGAAGTATTGAAAAAGTCTGATGATCATAGTTGAATGAGTGCTAAGGGTACAAGTATTTTAGAGGATCATATTTAGTGGTTTTATCTCTGGTGGTTGTATTGGTACGTCAAGTTACGAATAATTTGGGCCTTTATGAAGATGTTATTTATTTTATTGAGGTTTTTGTTTAGTACTTCTGTGGAAGGACACAGATTTTTGGATCAAACAAATAAGTTAAGTATTTTGTAGAGTTTTTGTTTATTTAATATTGATTATTAGAGATGTTCTTGAAGAATATGAGCTAACTCTCCGAACCTCTAGGAACGAGGTGTTACAAGGACGATGCAACTTGGGAATCGTATGAAGCCATCAAGCTTTCCTTTCCACACCTTGTAGACAAGGTGCTCTAAAAGGGGTGGCTTTGTCACATGGCAGTCTGAGGAGAAGAAGCATACGGGGAGGTTGAAGTGAAGATCGAGGAGTTAGGCAAGAAGGGAGTTCAGTTCAGAAGCAGTAGGGTTAAGTGGTCGTATGGGCCTTGGGCCAGGAAGTAATAAAGATGGCCTTTGTAATGTAGTTTGCAAATTAAGCCTTAAGTTGTTATGGGTCAGTTTTGTGGGCCGGCGAGCCCATCACAAGTAGTGTCTTTCATTTAGTCTTTAGTAACAGTCAGTTGTTTTAAGTATCTTCTCCTTTCCGTTGGGTGTCTATTTTACAGTGTAGCCTGCTACGAGTTTGTTATGCCAGATTTTTCAAGACTCCTCATTTCTCCCTCTATTATTCTATCTTCTCTTTCTCTCTCTAATTTTTGGAGGAGCCTACCCTCGAAGCAAGGCACCCTTTCCCTGTATTCACCTGCATTATCATCCTTTACAGAATTGTAGTGTTACACAAACTCACTCTCTCACACCTCTCTTTTCTCTTTCCGATTCTTTCTCTCAACCCCCATCTCGTCTCACTCTCTCAATCCCCCATCCGTGAATATTCTCTCTCTCTCTCTCTCTCTCTCTCTCAAACCCTTTGTATATATACATATAAACTATTTTTATTTTTATTTTTACTCTCTTTCTCTCACTCACTAAACTGTACAAATAAATAGATCCTCTCTTTAAACCGTACATATATACATATATTTTCTTTCACAATTTTCCCCTCCCCGTATATATGTATCTCAAATTTCCCTCTCCACACGTACATATATTTTCTCTCTCTCTCTCTAACCTCCACCCAAGGTCACTGCTCCTTGTTGTTTCATTATCACTAACGATAATATTATATAAATTTTCATTCCTCATAAATAGTAATTTTTAGTGAATTTTGTATATAAAATTATTTAATATTTAGTATTGTGAATTGTTGAGAATATACCTAGTTGATTACGCTATTAAGGTGTATTGAAGACTAATTTCATATTCAAGTGTTAGTGGTGGGTATTAGTTAGAATTAATCTATGTTTATATCATTGTTATATGGTTGAGTATAGACATTATTTACATTGAATTAATAAGGGGATATGGGCCATGTACATGCTGTCCGCTAGCTATTTGAAACCTAAAAATTTGGAGTTTATCCATTTTTGAGGATAATCTTTTAGAATAAATCTAAATTGATGTTATTCAGGATTGTGTAAAATTTTAGAGTTAAATGAGATCATTTTTAGAATAAAGGTTGATGGATTATAATGGCCTTGAAATAGGTTCCGAGTGATCGTTGACAAAGGAATATCGTGACTATTTTGATTAGAAATTTAGATAAGTGGCTCTTTAATGTGGTTTTAATAAAAGAACCATTGGTTTTGTTTGGACTTGTGCACTTAGATATTATATTTCAAACTTGTGTAAACTTTGAATTTGTGAACATTTTTATGCTATTTTGGCCCTGTTGGTAGGATTTGTGCAAATTTCTAATGGTTGGAATAGTTGAAAAATGCCATGTGACTTGTTAAATTTGAAAGTTAAATGTGAGCATGCTATTTATTATTGAGACCATGATATGTATATCTTTGTGACATGTTTAACGTCTCTCACGGCGTGATGTCTTCGTGGTATATTGATGCCCTCGCGACATGATGTCTTCGTGGCATGATATCTTTGTAGTATATTGGTAATTTCCCTATTATCATGTGACCTTGAATATGATATTTGGCTGAATATGTTGGTTGAGATAAAATTATATTGCTCGCATTATTTTATTGAGAATTTATTCACTCTCTTATAGTCAATAAAATTGCCAACTCTCACACTTCAATTAAATTGCGCGCTACTTACTGAGCATGTGGCAGCCTACCTCTTCATTTCACATATTTTTCAGAGTTGTAGAAAATTCATTCATTTGAAGTGATAGCTTTTGAGCCAAAATTTCCATAGTGAACTTGGTTTAGTCACTTGAGATTGGAAGTTTTGTGAATTGATTTTTTTTTTTTTTTTTTTTGCATGAAGATGGTTTTGGTTGTACACAAAGTTTTCTAATGGTCACATTTTGGTTATTTTAAAATTTTTGTTGGGTATCTGTATTGTAATTATTTAGAATTTAATGGCTCTAGCCGAACTTGTGAATGATGTTTGAGGATCATTGTATTATAGTTGAGAATAGTTTTGGAAGTTTTATATTTGATATATGTTTGTAATCAGGAAGAAAATTTTAAAAATATAAATAGAACTGATCTCTCCGTTGGGTTTGGGACGTTACAGATAAAATCTCTAGAAATTATGAAAATAATGCCCATCAGCCCAAAAATAAAAAATCGTGCTGAAAGATATTTATTTAGTTGGGAATAAATTCTGAAAGGTCATTTATGAATTCATCTGAAATAAAAATTCTGAGAATCGTAAATTCGATCGATCCAATGGTCGCATGTGTCTTGCAAGAATTTAAAATCCTCAACTCGATCGATCTAACTACCAATCGAAGTGTCTAGCTAACAAAACTAATATTGCAAATGTCGCTTGACCAACCATGTAGCTAAGTCTCTGTTTCTACATTAACTAGACTCTGGTTAACTTGGTTAAAATGAATTGGACTGTGTAAGTTTTGACTCTAGATGTGCCAAGACAACGATAGAAGAAGGTATAAGCAGATAAATTATTGCATATTTATCCAAAGAGAGAGCTCCCATCTCCCTTGTTCGAGATCATGACCTCTTATATATACACTTGGTCTACGACCGTTTCTCTGATTTGGGGGGCTATGGTACATTGGTACTATTCATTCCCACGCAACTTCGGCTAGGAATTCCTTCAATTCAAGTAAACGGATCCTTCTTTCTCCAAGCAACCTCTTATGTGGTCGTGAATTTGCCCAAAGAAATTACTAAAGTCCAGCATAAAAAACTTCACAGCAGACCACCTTATAGAGAAATATTGTGATGCCATGTTTTTCTTTTCCTTTTTTTTCCTATTATTTTGTTTTTTGTTTTGTATTTTTTTGACGTCTTTTCTATGAATGAGTTACGAGTTAAAGTCGGAGTAACTGTAACGCCCCGTACCCAGAAGGGGTCGGAGAATTACTACATGACACTTACAAACATGTCTCTCCAAGCATTTAAAACTCCAAAGACTTCATAAATAGTACACAATCTCATATTTTCCAAATAACCAATTAACCATAATACAAATTAACTTCATAAGTCATCATTATAAAATAACATAAACCAAAGGGGGGTCCACAATCTCCCAATCTCTCAATCTCTCAATAATCTCAACAAAATAAAACGATACATCTTTAGATCTCAAGAGGTCCAAACAACATAAAGTATTTCAAATACTCAAGTTAAATCCTTCTACTAACAATGGTACTCTCAGGTACTCGACCTTCTATCCATATCTAGCCAAACTCCAATTTTTATTCCTGACCCCCAGCTGGGTAATCAATGTCATCTGAAAATATATATGAAGATAAGGGGTGAGTTATCCACAACTCAGTAAGCAGAGAACATATACTAATATGTGAACATGTGCCATTTTTAGAAAGCTTGGTATGCAGAAATAAAACATTTCATTTTCATATGCACATCTCGAAACAAGTTATCAGAAAAATCAGAGCGACTTTTCAATCTTTTCGTATTAAAAAGAAAAAAAAAACTCTTTGTTTCCATAACATAACTGCACATCTTCATCTTATTATATCATATCGTATCGTATCATGCCATATACTATATTTAACCCCCGTGGTAGGGTTGTGCTATTCCCGGTGGCCAAACTAGGCAGTATCATGTTGTGAAATTTTTCATTTTTCAATCTCGGAGCCCGGCCCGAGTATGCACACAGAAAAGAACACATAAAAAACTACTTTGTTTTCAAAGTGAGTGCAACTCATATCATATCATATCATGTTAGTACCAACCATACCACATGAACCAATATCATCATATTAGAACCATATTCAGAATTAGACTCAAAACAGATAAGTATGCCAAAGGTTTTCATATCCATATCATATCAAACCACGTGCTGAACACATTCATATCATTTTCAGATGATCAATAACAGTTCCAAAATATTTCTTATCACATGTGTAAAAATCTCAATTTTCATATTCGTTCGTTTGCACATTTCAGAAACATATCAAATGTTATTCATGTCTACACTTTTCATATCAAAAACATTTCTTTAATCTTTCATACATATTTCATGAGTAAATGCAAAACATATACTGAGGTTATTTTTCACATTTTCTTTTTAAAATAACATTCACAATTTTAACTCCCATGTGGTCGTGAATTTGCGAAAAGAAATTACTACAGTCCCTTATCAAAAACTTCACAGCTGACCACCTTATCGAGAAATATTGTGATGCCCTGTTTTTCTTTTCCTTTTTTTTCCTATTATTTTGTTTTTTGTTTTGTATTTTTCGGAAGTTTTTTCTATGAATGAGTTACGAGTTAAAGTCATCGGCTTATAGCGGTCCCCCACTTCTCGTCCAGTATCCCGTCGTTTTCAAAGTGGGGCCGAAATGTCTAACTATCGCAAGGAGACGGTGCGTGAAAGACTTTGAATGTTCAGTGCATGAACCTCAACGCTGGGAGTTCTATTTCCGCGTTGATTTTCACCCATTGGACTCAAATCTTATGCATTAAGAGCAGCACCTCCATTTCCAAATCCACACGTGTTGGTCATTTAATCAAATCCACTTGTGGAAGATTGGCCCCCTTCCGTCCTCGGTCTTCTCCGGGAATTTTATGGGTTCCAAAGTTTTAGGTTGCATTTAAGTGTTGACGCGTGATACAATGGTTTGAATTAGTTTATAAATAATAGTAAAAATTGAAAAAGTAATAGATTATATTAATAATTAATTTAAGATAAATTGTGTTGGACTTTTGTATATTTATTTGTGCTGAGCAAGCAGCTTATTATCAGAGAATAATCACTAGCTAGCTCTGTGGATCGATCATCATCATCACGCGCGATTCTTCCCCCTTCGTTTTCTTCCTATACTGCCCCGACGTGGTTGCTCTAAAGGTTAAGTCTTTCCTACTAATTCACAAGGGGAATGGAAAGCACCGATCTCTAGTAAGCCCATAATCTCTTTGCTGAAATTTCTTAAGTTTTGACATATTAATACCTAAGGCTTGAACTTTTTTCTACGATGGATACAAGTCATGGTAAGGCAGATAATACAGTCGCACTCTATGAAGCCTCATTTGATGGGTGCGTAAGCACCTTGAACACATTGGTGCAAAGGGATAGACTCATTCTTCACAAAATCTCCCTCACATCCTTCACCGAAACCCCCTTACACATTGCAGCTTTGCTTGGCCACCTTCATTTTACTAATGCTCTTTTAAGCAGAAAACCCAAACTTGCGGAAAAAGTGGACTCATTAGGCCGAACTGCCCTTCACTTGGCCTGTGCAGAGGGACACACCCAGGTTGTGAAAGCATTGTTGCAAGCAAACGCAGACATCTGCTTAGTTCCTGATCAAGAGGAGAGAATCCCTCTCCACTTAGCCGCAATGAGAGGACACATAGATGTAATTAAAGAATTGCTTACTGCCCAACCACAAACAATCTTTCTGGTGAATCTCGATGGATACAACATTTTACATTTGTGTGTTCAATATAATAGTTTGGATGCTCTGAAACTGTTGGTGGAATCCTCTACTAATGATGATTTTGTCAACTCCAAAGACGATGATGGTAACTCCATATTGCACTTAGCTACGATGCTCGGGCAGACGAAGGTATGTTAACAATCTTTTTGTTTACCGTTGATCCGTATCGACTTTGCAGTTGAAACCTTAAAAGTTTTTCTTTCGTTTTTTTCAGTAAACAACTAGTGATTTTCCATAACAATCCACTGTGCAAATTTGCCTCCCCTCTCTCTTGTTTTTTGATTCCTAGTGTTAGTAAATATATAAGCCAACAATTAAACAACCATTCCGTATATTTGAATTGAATTTATTTGGGTTTGCCTGTGAACTATTAGGCTTTATGCAGTATAGAATTGGATGAAACGATCGGTTGTACTTGTGCAGACCATAAAATACTTGCTTTCAATACCAGAAATAAAAAGAAAGGCCAATGACATGAATAGGATTGGTAACACAGCTTTGGACGTCTCAGAGGCAGCTTGTCATAGAGATTTCAAATGTCCCAAAATCCAAGACATTCTGAAGGCAGCCGGTGTTAAAAGATCCAAAGATCTAAATTCTCCTCCACCACCAACACTAGTACTGCCTGCGGAAACACAAGAACCAACTCAATCCTTTACTGGTGAACAGTCGGCTCAATCAAGGTTTAGGAAATCGTGGAGTTACTTTTATTTGTGTGTATGGGCTAAACATTTGCAGTATCAGGGAAATTGGGTCGAGGAGACTCGAGGCACGTTGATGTTGGTGGCTACTGTGATTGCAACCATGACTTTCCAAGCTGGGATCAACCCACCAGGTGGTGTTTGGCAACAAGACACGACAAATGGTACTTTCGGGTGTAATTCTTCGATGTGTGCAGCCGGCACAGCAATTCTATCTTATTCCGAAACATATATTTATTTCTTGTCTTTCAACACCACCTCTTTTGTTGCAGCTCTAACCGTTGTGCTTTTGGTCACTAGTGGATTTCCACTTAGAAGCAAGGGCTTTATATGGTTTCTGACCTTAACCATGTTTATTGCAATTTATTCCGTGGTAGTGGCCTATACCAGGGCAGTGAAATTGGTGAACCCGACTTATTTTCAAGACTATCCACTGCTTACCGCCGTATTACAAGGAATCTTGCCTTTACTGCAACAGGTTCTTGGCGCGATTCACGTAATTCGCTTTTTATTTTGGATGATTAGGAAGTTGTTCAAATTCTTGAGACGCTGCAGGTTAACGAAACGTCCAGCAAACGATGCCATCAACGTGTAAAAGAAAATTTGTCATGATCTTGGATCCTACTGATCTGCATGGATGCATATCTTCGTTCTATATATAATTTGTCATGTGAACGGCCAGTTCGCTGCAACAGAATTTTGTGAAATTCTGTTGGCTTAATTTTTTGCAACGAGTAGATGAATCTTATATATTATCTTGTGTTGATCTACATATTTAGTGCTCTTGACATTATGATTTTGCGGATGCATGCGTGGACGTTGCATGGGTAATTTGAATGGACATAAATAAGAAAAAAAATACCCTGGGAGCTCCCGCTGGGTTGTAGCATGTATTTATGTATTTATACGTGTTTTTTTAAGTTATTTTTTATATAAATTTTTTTAATATTTTTTAATATTTTTAAAAAATAAAATAAATTTAGAATATCATTAAAAATACTTTCTTAATCAAGAAGTAAAAAAAAATTATTAAAAAATATTTCCTTAATCACGAAATAAAATAAAAAATTATAAAAAAATATTTTATATTTTACTTCGAGATTAAAAAAGTATTATTTAATAATATTATAAATTTTTTTATTTTTTAAAAATATTTAAAATTATTAAAAATATCTATATAAAAAAAATTAAAAAATTCACATAATAAAATACACTAGAGCTCCCACGGGAGCCTCAGCGGGAGCTCCAGCATTTTTCTTGAAATATTGATAACTCCTGACCATTTCATGACCGGCATCAGTTTCCCAAGTTCAACTTCACGAACTCTAACTTTGACCCAGTAAAGGAAAATGACTACAAAATACAGATGGAGCCCGGTTTTGAAATTAGTTTGAAACTGCCTCTCTCTCTCTCTTTTTTTTTTTTTTTTTTTATAAACTCATATATATATATATATATATATATATTTAAACTAGGCAACGCCTAGACTTTATTAAATAAATCGTCACTTATGACAAAGAAATACCGTAATTACAAGACATTCCAATAACATAACCTTATTTCCAAACTTATTGCATAAGAATAAGAAAGAATAATACCAAGCACGAAAAAACCAAACAAACCTGTGTAAAGACCATGTAACAACGTCAAGAGCAAAGTTAAATTCGGTAAGCCACTTCGGTCCATTCGCAAGATGCCTTTTAGCAAATGGGGAATATTTTCATTCGAAAATACATCAGTGCAACCTCTACTACCCAATTAGGCAAGCCAATCTGCTGCAGTGTTTCCCTCCCTAAAAACATTTTGAAACCACACATTCAAGTCCCTTAGAATACTGCAAATCTCCTCCCAAAAATCTTTCAAATACCAAACATTACAGCAACCTTCCTTCAACCAGTTAACTATCAAAAGGGAATCCAGTTCAAGTATAACATTGTTACAACCATGCAATTTACAAGGTTGCAAACCAAGTAATAGTGCCATTAGCTCCGCCCTACTATTCGAACCAAAACCAGTATATTCTGCAAATTCAAATTGTAGCTTTCCATCATGATTTCTTAACACACCACTGTCACCAGATTCTCCAACATTATTAAGGCTACTCTCATCCACATTCAATTTAACCCAACCAAGACTTGGCTTATACCAAGAGATTGCACGCACTTGCTTTGGACAGGAAGACTCCATCGGCAACTTCAGTTCTTGCAAAATAGATATGTCTCTCTTGTCCAAATGGTTAGATGCTCTCAAACGGCTTGCTACCTAGGCAATTCAGTATTTAGCTTTACACCATAAAACATCAAATGGCTCCTTACATCCTTCCATACAAGCAGTACACCTCCATGACCATAAGCTCCACGTTAAGATCGATAGAACCAAACCAACCAAATTTCCCACCTATGAGGATTTCTTGGTTCTCCGAAACCAAGCTTCCACTAATTGAGACCATGAACGATTTAAGACGAAAGGAATTTCCAAAAAATTCGAGCATGTCTGCCATAGTTTTGAGGCCATTTTACCTCCATATAAAACATGATTTAAATCTTCAATTGATCCCTCTTCACAACATTCACACTTATAGACCTCCAGAATACTTAGACTTTGTATTCGATCATCAACACTCAAGCTATTTCAAAAAGCTTTCCACATTGGAATGGAAAATTTCTTAGGCAAAGTCGTATGCCATATCCATTTGGACCACTTATGTTTTGGAGCTACGACACACACTAAATCCCAAGCAGAGGAAGTGAGAATCTACCATCCGACTTACCCAACCAAATTAAAATGTCCGAACCAGTTTTTGTGCCCTTAACTTTGGTTAGGATCTTTTCCGTGAGTTCTGGACCCACAGTTTGTAGTAAGAAATCCACATCCCAACTATTCTCCCCCATACATTCCTTTATTTTTAGAGTCAAAACATCAACAATGCTACGCTCCTCACATTTCGGTCCATTGTCCAACCAATTATCTCGCCAAAAGGATAGATTTCCTTCTCTTACAATCTAGGTCGATCTACTAAGCACAACCGGAATAAGAGTCGCAATTCTCTTCCAAAACCAAGTCCCCCCGAATGGATTCACTAATGAAATATGTTGATCATTTACATACTTGGCCTTGAAAAAATTTGCCCATAAAGAGTTTTCTGTAAGCAATTTCTAGACAAATTTAAAGTGTAGATATTTTTGAACATCCATAAGATTTCATAGGCCAACACCTCCCCCATCAACTGGTTTACATAACGACTCCCATTTCACTCATTTCTTTTTTGGTTTCCCCTCAACTAAACCCAAAAGAAAGTGCTAAACAACTGATTAATCATAGCAAACACCGACTTTGGAGGTGTAGAACAACTAACAAATGAATCGGCAGGCTTTGTAACACATGTTTTAAGAGAATTAGTTGTGCCCTTGAAGATAAAAATCGAACCTTCCACCCCTCTATTTTCTTCCGAATCTTCATCAACAAATCCTCAAAATAATGCAACTTCATGCCACTAGTAATGTGATACTTCGTATTTTAATGTATTTTAATTAAATAATTTATTTTAATTAATTTAAATATTGGTTCTCTTGTTTTAAATTTTATTGGGTTTCTAGTTGGTTTATTTCATGATTTCTTTTTTTATTTGTGAAAATTATTTTGATATGCTTTCTATATATTAATTATTGTTATGCATTTAAATTGCTCTTGATTTTAAATTATTTTATTATTGGGTTAATTATTTTATTTTTATTTAATCACTACGTTTAAATTATTTTATTTAACTTACTGTTTTAAAATATTTTTCGTCGGATCATTTTTGTGACCCAAAATGTGAAGATTAGACTTCATTTCTTTCCCTCATTTTTTTTCTTTTTTCTTTTTCTTTTCCTCTTTTTCTTTTCTTCTCCTTTTCTTTTCCCCCCATTTCTTTTTCTCCTCTCTCTCTTCTCTCCTACACGCAGCCCCTCCCTCCTCCCGTCCATTTCGTCGTCCTCCAGTCACTGTCGCCGTGCACCGCCGTGGTCGACACCGCCCCACCCATTCTCTTCCTCTCCGACCGGCGGCCTCACCCTCCGATTTCCAGCCTCTCTCGCGCTGCCGTGAGCCCCCGCGCACAACATCAGGCTGAGGCACCTCTTATGTTCACGCGCCGCCTTCACGCCACCTCCGGCCACTATTTCTTCACCACATCTTCCTTGACCTCCCAGCAACCTAAACCACCCATCCCCAGTTCCGATCCGCCACCGGTGAAGCTCCACCATCAACAGTTCCATTTTGGACATTTTGGCCTTCAACCGCCCTCTATGCCGCCACCCACAGCCAGCCATCACCACAACTAGTTTCACCGATATCCCTAAGTCCTTTCCTAGTAATCTCGAGTCTTGGTTTGTCTCTGTTCAAAAGTGAGTTTTTGAGACCCACAGCCCAGTGCATTTTGCACTGTCTTGTTGTTGTGCCGCCACCTCTTGTACCTCCGTGATCATTTAAAAATTATATTTTAGCGTTGTAAGTATTTTTCCAAAGAACTTTCGTGATTTAAATATATTTTTGCACTAACCCATTTTTAATGTGAATTGGTTGGTTGTGCCGGACTGAGTCCGATGAGTAAGGGGGTCGGTTGGATTGGATGATGGAGTTGTTTGTGTGATTGGTTTATATTGAGATTTGTTGGCTGTTTCGAATTTAAATATTGGTGTTTTGAATTTGACGTTGGTTATGGTGGATAGGGGTGTAAGGTGGCTGGTCCGGACCGGAAAAACTGATCGGACTGACTGGTTCGGTCCTAACCGGACCGGACCGAAAAAGTATAGGGTCGGTCCTGGTCCAGAAAGTTGTAGAAGTTCGGTCTTTGGTCTGGTCCCGGGGTGGAGATTTCTCGGACCGGACCGACCGAATTTTTTTTTTTTTATAGATATATTATTTTATATAATAATTGTAAAATAAATCATGTAATTTTCATCTAACCTATCCCCATTTAGAATATAAAATTTTAAATATGTAATTACAAATTAATATTATATTGATCATATATTATCAATTAACCTATCAATTCATAATTAACTAATGTGTGACCACCAACATCTATGAGAGTCTAAGACTATGACCTAAGTTGCAACTTGCAAGTAAATATAAAGCATGTATGGAATAATGGATGTATGGAATCATGGATAATTAAATTATTTATGCTTATTAGTTATTGCTTCATATACAAAATGTAAAAAATTGTAAATAGCTTATTATAATTTATGCATTAACTTAGAACAATCATAAATTATAATACATTAATATACTCTAAGTTAGTAACAAATAACAATTAACATGATCAATATAATTATATAATTATAAATTGATAGCTATACTAAACACTAAGTTTATAAATAATACTAATATATAACTATACTAATAGTATAATATTAATATTATTATATAGTCTAATATATTATATAGCTATATAGCCTATATTAAATCACTAAGTTTATAACTATTAACCAATACGAATATATAACTATAGTCTAATATTAAATATAGTTATACTAATACATAAATTTATAACTAATATTAAATTACTAATACTAATCACTATAAGTCTATAACTAAATCACTATAGTCTATTAAAAATTTAAATGTATTACAAATTTACAAATATATATAAATTATAATTATCAATTTTTCAAACCATAAAATTTTTTTTAATTATCATTTAAAAAAAAAAAAACCACGTTTGAAGATTTGAGGGAGTCCCAAGTTCCAATTCCCAAGTTTGAATAAACGGTGCCGTTTCCACGGATAAGAAACCTACAGTCTAAAATTCGTTGATCACTCTCTCAGACTCTCAATCCCTCGTCTCTGTCTCCGTCTCGTCTCTGTCTCGGACTCTCGAGTCTTCACAGAACACAACGTCACAGGCTACATCCCAACGTCTCACAGCTCTCGCCTCTCTCAGTCCCTCAACTCGCCTCTCTCTCAGTCCCTCGTCTCGCCTCTCTCAGTCCCTCGTCTTTCCTGAGTTTCCTCTCTTAGTCCCTCGAGTCATCTCGCTCTCTCTCGTCCCTCGTCTCGTCTCGCCTCTCTCTCGTCTCTGTCTCTCTCGTCCCTCGTCTCGCCTCTCTCTCGCCCTCGTCTAGCCTCTCTTTCGTCAGTCGTCCCTCCGAGAGACACCCTCCATCCCGTTAATCAGCCACGCACAGACCCAGTCACCCACGGCCACGCATAGACCCATAGACCTGCCCAGTCACCCGGTACTAGGTAGATGGTTTTATTGGAGTTTTTTAATCCGAAATTTATTCATTTTGTGATTGTGTTTGTGAATTGTGATTAAGTTTATGTTATTAGGGTTTTGTGAATTGTGAATTGTGATTGGGTTTGTGTTATTAGGGTTTTGTGAATTGTGAATTGTTTGTAAAGTTTCTTGAACTATTTCATGATGCAACTTTATCTTTTTCGGGAAATGAATATGTAACTTGCAATTCCTTTTTTCTGGAGTTAGTTAAAATATCCGATGCACTAGATGCGGAGTGTGAAATAGGAAGCCCCGTGGTGGGATTAATGGCCACAAATATGAAGGAAAAATTTGACAAATATTGGGACGACTTAGATAATATGAATATGTTGATGTTTGTTGGGATTATTCTTGATCCTTGGTATAAGATGCGATATTTTGACTTTGCATTGGAATGCATGTATGCCAATGGTCCCACAAAAGCTGTTGATTTGAGTTGGAAGGTTAAAAATGCTTTAATCCGCATGTATGAGGCATACGCTGATAATGAGGGAGGCAATAATTCTGATCTACAACAGCAGCGCACAAGTCCTCCACGTGAAGAAGTAAATTCTACAGATGGTAGTGGACCTAGTGGTAGTGGTAGAGTTGATAGGACGGTAGAAAGAATGGCCATATTCAAGCAACGGTTATAGTCGGAAAACACTTTGGGGAGCAAGAATGAGGTTGATAGATACCTAGCTGAAAGTTGTGAGGAGGCGTTCCCAAGTTTTGACATTCTTATTTGGTGGAGGGTTAATTCAGTTAGATATCGTGTACTTTCAAAAGTTGCACGAGATGTATTCGCAATACCAGTATCTACAGTGGCCTCTGAATCTACATTTAGCACTGCGGGTCGTGTCCTTGATCCTTTTCGAAGTAGTTTATCTCCAATGATGGTTGAGGCTCTAATTTGTACACAGAATTGGCTTCGTTCTTCTTCTACTCCAATCAACCTTAGGACTTTAATGAATGAGGTGGAGGATTTTGAAAGGCAATTGGGTATGTTTCTTACTTATTTCATTTTATAACTTTTTTTTTTATAAGTACTTCATTTTATAACTTTTTTTTATAAGTACTTCATTTTATAACTTTTATGATCTATAATACTATATGTTATGAAAATTTATATAATTTGTTTGTTTCTTTATTCTATAGAACTTATTCGGGACGGTGACAATTCTATAGAGGCTTCAAATACAATGTCTACAACCAATGCAAGTTGATTAGGTGAATTGTATTTTAGCTTGTTAGTTTTCAGTTTTCACTTTCGCTATTTGCTAATAATTCCTTTGTTTACACTTTACAGCGTATTGTGAAAACTAAAAAGTGAAAAGTATGCCAAGCCAAAAGATGGAGGAAGCTAGGACTTAGGAGCTGCCAGGAGAATAATTGTATAATTTGCATTGATGTAAATTGTAATTTGTATTTACAGATTTTAATTTTTCAGTTATTTGGGACTTGTATAATTTTTAGTTTTTATTATCTATGCTTGGGAATGGTTTTTTTTTTTTCTTTCTTCCTTTTAGAAACCAAATTTGCTTGAGAATGTTTTTTCAATTTTCTTTCATTATCTAGTATAATTTTTAGTTTTAACTTTGTTTAAATTGTTTGGATGGATTAGTAGGAAGAAAATCAACTGTTTATTCCTTTTTTGAAGTTTTTGATGGATATAGATAAAATTTATTTTTTGTAGTAAAACTTTTTATTTAAATTTATTCACTATAATTTAGTTAGCATATTGCTTTGTAATTTATTCTTTTTTAGACTATCGGTGAATAGTTTTGTAATTTGCATTTTTTTATAAGCATTTTGTGGGTGGCTTTATAAGTTGTATTTTTTTCTTCAAATTCGATAAAATGTTAGTGGATTTTACTAGTGGGCCGAAAAACCAGAAGAATAAAATTGGGCTATTGGCCCATCTAAATTCGCTTGGACCGAATAGGCCCGACCGGACCGGACCGGACCGAATTGGACCGGTCCGGACCGGTTCTTATGTTATTCGGTCCGGTCCAGGGTGAGAAAACCCTAGACCGAATTGGTCCGAGCCGGTCCACAAAACCTCCTCGGGACCGACCGAACCGGACCGAATTCACCCCTAATGGTGGATATTGATGATTTTAGAAAGTGATGATATATTTTGAGATTATGAGAGTTTTAGGTTTTGAGGAATTAAAATAGGTTATTTTAGAAGCTTAAGCTTAAATATCGAAATACGTGATTGATTTGAAACTTACGAAAATTACGTGATTATTTTTATAGGTGATGATTTATAGTCGACTTAACATTTTTTTGAAAAATTCTAAAAAGCTATGAAATCCAGGTAAGTGAGGTTCCTATGCTAGACTTTGCATAAAAATGAAATGCATTGAGGTCAATTTTGGAAAAATATGCATGTTTTGTTATGAAAAGAAACTTGAAACGAACTCAATTATTTGTTATGCATTACTCATGAAATTCTGTATAAGAATAAGATATTTTATGGCATGACTGGTGTAGACATCAGTTTATTTTTGACATTCTATTTTTGAACTGTGAAAAAAATGAGCAAATATGAAAATTTGATAAATTTGCATGTGACGTGAAGATGTTCTGAATCTGTTTTGGGAAAATGTGAAATGATCTGAATTTCAGGTACTCTGTTTTGATATGATTTGGCATATGAAATCCTTTGGCATGACTTTCTGATTTTGTTTTGACTCTGATTCTGATTATGATATGGTGATTTTGATTCTGTTTTACTCTTATATGTGGCCCTGTCATGAGATACAATAGTGATTTTTGGCTCTATCATAGGATACAATAGTGACCTCTGGCCCTGTCACAGGATACAATAGTGACTTCTGGCCCACATGATATAATAGTGACTTCTGGCCCTACCATGAGATATAATAGTGGATTTCTGTTCTAAGTGCAATCGTTTTGATATTCATGATGATTTATGTTCTATTTGGCTTTCCGCAGAATGCACAACCCTACCACGGGGGTTAAACATGGCCTCTGTTCTAATATGATAGGATAAGATGAAGATGTTCAATCATGTTGTGCCAAAGGAGTCTTTGAATATGAAAAGTTGTTTTCTGAATATGAAATGTTTGAAATATTGCTCTGGATTTATGATAATATCTATTTTTGAGATATGCATATTGAAAACTGAAATGTTTTGTTTCTACATTCTGAATACTGTGAAAATGCTCATGTTTACATACTAGTATATCTTCTCTACTTACTGAGTTGTTGATAACTCACCCCATTTATCTTCACAATATTTTCAGATGATTTTAGATTTTTCAGCTGATGGTCAAGACTATGAAACATTGGGTGAGATGACTTAAGAATCGTGGATTAAGAATAGAAAGTTTTTTATGAGTATTGGTGATTTTTGTTAATTATATTGTAGAAATATGAGTTCAAGTGACATGTAGAGAAGTTGATATTTTTTTGGGGTTACTGTATTGAGGATTTGACATATAAGTTTGTGTGGTTAATTAAATTTGAAGTGTTTACGTTTGATTTGGAGCTTTTGGAAGTGTTTTAGCAATATATGAGTTGATTATCAGGTAATATGAGTTAACTCTCCGGACCTTTGGGGACCGGGCGTTACAAGTAATAATTGGAACATCCAAATATTTTATTGGAAAGCTTCCTGCAGTAAAACCTATAATACTCAAAATTTCTCTTCGTCTAGAAGACAAGATCCTGGAATAGAAAAAAATGGAAGACTTTGCTTCATTTACTACCTGTCCAGACTAGCATGCATAGAAATTAAGAGTGTCTTTAATCACCTTAGCGGACTGCTTACCACCATTAGCAAAAATCACCATATCATCCGCATACAGTAAATGGGAGATTAATGGACCATTACACAGTTGGGAAAATAAACCAATATGACCATCCTGAAACTTGCACCACAGAAAATGCAAGAACACCTTTTCAACAAGAATAAACAAATAAGGTGATATAGGATCTCCTTGACAAAGACCCCTTCTACCCTTAAAGAAAACTTTCGTTGTGCCATTCATGACGACCGAATACCAATGAGTAGTGACACATTGTTGTAGAAGATTACAAACCTCAACTAAGAACCCAAAAGCATGCAGAACTTGAAATAAAAAATTACAATCAATCGTATCATAGGCCTTGGCTATATCAATCTTCATCATAATATTACCACCTCTGACCGGCTTATTGATAGCATGCACCAATTCTTGGGTAATGCTAATATTTTCAAAAATACTTCTATCCGGCAAAAACGCAGCTTGTTCCATAGAAGTTAATCTGCTCAAGATCGACGTAAGTCGAGCCACTAGCAACTTCAAACAGATCTTATAAACAACTGGGCATAGACTAATGGGTCGGAATTGACCAAAAGATGAGGGATTCGGAACCTTGGGAATTAACACAATGAAAGAAGAAGTATAATACCTGGGGAGAGAATAACCCATGAAAAATTCCCTCACGGCTTCCAGTAGCTTGGCTTTCACTAAAGTCCAGCAATGACAAAAAAAACTAGAGCCGAAACCATCTGGATCGGGGTTGCTATTCACAGGTATTGAGAATAACACATCCTTAATTTCATGTTCAGTAGGAGCCTTGCATATATTCTGGTTCTCCACATCCGAAACCTTAGTTGGAATAAGCTGCGTGAAATTAGGAACCTGCGCAGTAGAGCGAGCCTGAAGAAAATCATCAAAATAAATCACAGCTTCATTATGGATGGCTTTCGGAGTCGATAACATCCTCTCATCATTAAGCTGCATATTTTGTATAGCAATATGTTTCCTTGCCTATAATGCTGCAAAGAAAGATGAAGTAACCTCCCCATGATCAATCCATGTTTTCTTTATTTTTTGAGCAATCCTAGCCTCTTCTCTTTTTAACCAAGACGTAAGCTCAATTTTTGACACCAAGACATCATCTTCAACTTCTTCTAAAAATTCTTCTTGTAGCCTTTTCTCACCGTCTTCAACTCTCTCCTCTAGCTGTTTAATATGAGCCCCAATCCAACCAAACACCTATTTGTTCCAACGTCTAAGTGCAACTTTCATCCTTTTCAGCTTGAAAGCAAGCTTCGATAGACCAGAGCCACTAACATCATGTTACCAAACAGACAATACTAATCTCCAGATATCATCATGTGTTGTCCACATTTGTTGGAACTTGAAGGCACTGGGACCATAGCGTGTCGAATTCTCAGCCAAACCAAGGAGCAAAGGAGAATGATCAGACGTCCTTTGAGCCAATTCAGACCGAAGTGTCCTTCTATCCAAGTACCTACATATGGCATACACTGCCGAGACCATCACAGTAGAATTAATCAACAACGTAACTTGCTGTTATCTACTGTAGTAACTTGTAAATCATCTTGCCAGAAAATCCATATTTCCCATCATTAAAACTACCTCTCTTGAACTTGCTTACCTTTTATTAAATAATGCTATTTGTTATCCTTTTCATTATTATTTTTTATCGTTTTTGGATTTGACATCGAATAATTAAATAATTATTTTCAATTATCTGTCATGTCACTTGATGCCAAGTTAAAAGAAATAAAAATAGGATGAATAGCATTTTTTATTATATGTTTTGTCGACGAAGTAAAAACTAATCTTGAACAACTCTTCAATTTTAATTTGAATTTTAGATTTTCAAGTTTTTTATCTTATCATTACTTAATCATTATAATTTTCTCAAACTTTCAAATAAAACATAAAAGGAATTCAAATTTCTCAAGTCTCAAAACAAAAATAATAATTAAAAACTATATTCTAATAATATTTTAAATTATAATATTTTTTTTTCAATTTTTTCTCTATCTTCTCAAAATCTCATAAAACATCTTAATTCAAATCATTTCACTACTATTAATAAACTATTTCATTATTATTCATAAATTTATCATCTCATCTTATTTCATCTCAACATGATCCAAACTAGATCTTAATTTATAATCTTACAAAACTTTAATATTGTAGGGGAATGCCTTTTAGGGTTAAGCTAATGATAGAAGAAGGCATAAGAAGAGAGATTATTACTTATTTATTTAGGCCCCATTTGGATAAGCACTTAGTCTCATCTCATCTTATTTCAACATCCAAACAATACTCAAACACAAACACTTTTCAATTTCTCTTTCATACTTTTTTATCTAATCATTACAACTTTTCGAAACTTTCATATAAAATACAAAAATAATTCTACTTTTTCACATCTCAAAACAAAGTTTATATTAAAAAATTATATTCTAACAATATTTTAACTTTATAATATTTTTATTCAATTTTTCACTTCTTTTACAAAATCTAATAAAAATCTTAATACAAATTATTTCACTATTATTCACAAATTATCTACTATTATTCACAGATTTCTCATATCATCTCATCTCATATTATCTAACTATATATCCAAATCAACGAGATCTAAAATCACTCCACTACTTTTTAATATTTTATTATTACAATTTCACCTATGTTTCACTACTTTTACTACTATATATTACTATTTAATATTTTATTATTATTTTTTATTATTATTTACAAATCATTTGATATCACATCAATACTCAAACATGCCAAAACCGTCTTTCCCGTGACGAACTCTTACACTTACTTAATTAGGATTATTGGTTATGGTCCACGTAAAAATCTGCAAAGTCCCGACCCAATAATTGTCCCAACTTACAATTATAAGCCCAACAACGATGCCCAATTCTTTGATGTCTCAAACGCTTGCCTTTTCTTTTCTTTTATTATGCTGAATAATGGAAGTAAAAAAAATTCAATCAGACGATTGATATATCCAGCATCAAAAGTTAAGACTTAAGAGATAGGATGCTCCCTTTTTCTTTTTCTTTTTTTATTTTTAATTCTAGTACGATCTAGATTGGGTCGGAGAGTTATTAACTATCACTTAAAATCATATTTCATATTACAAATATAAACTCAAATTTCTTAATTACACCTACAACTCATTGTTTAAAACCAACTACTTCAATATAATTAATCTCACCACAAAATCTTAATATAAATATCAACCTCTCACATACCGTCTTCATAACACGACGAATTTACCGAATAACATTCTTCAATAACCATGGCATCTTTGTATGCTTAATCTAATATACTTAAATTATCTCACTCATGCTTCCTAATCTTGATCCTCAGCTAAAATATTCAATTTATCTAAATAATATTGTGGAGATAAGAGATGAGTTATCAACAACTCATTAAGCGGAGAACATATACTAGTATGTAAACATGAGCATTTACAGAGTTCAAAATACAGAACAAAATATTTATTTTCAGAATGCAAAATCGAAACATGTAATATCAGAGCGAAACTTTCAGAAACATTTTTAATCAATAATCATTTTGCATATCAAAACTTGAGACATCATCTTCATATCATATCAGAGTGTCACATCATAACAGAGGTCATGTTTAACCCCCGTGATAAGGTTATATACTACTCTTATACCCATAGCAGGGCGTATACTACTATTATACCCATGACAGTGCCTTAACAAAATAGAACAGAAACAAAATTAGATATCGAATCATAAAGTTATGCCAAAGATTTTTCAGATGTCACATAATATCAAAACAAACTATTAAACAAAGTCAGATCATTTTACATATATATTAAAAAACAGATTCAGAATATCTTCACATCACATGCACAAATTTTAAAATTTCATATTCGCTCTATTTGCATAGCTCAGAAACCAGATACCAAAAATTTTCTCATGTCTACACCAGTTATAACAACAATATTTTTCTCTTTCATACAGATTTCATGAGTAATACAAAACAAGTAACAGAGGTTGCTTCAAATTTCTTTTCATAACACAACATGCATATTTTCTAAAATCAACCTCATTTTATTTCTTTTCTACAAAATCTCTAGCATAGGAATCCCGCTTACTTGGACTTTTTTTTATCTTTTTTTAATTTTCTTAGCAGAGTGCCTACAAATATCAATCGTTACCTATAAAATAGACACGTAACTTAGTTAAATCTCTAATTAAATGTATATTTTGATATTAAGCCTAAAACACTAAAATAAACTATTTTTCCTAAAAATCTAAAATCCTTGAAACCCTAAAAGTATCTTCACTCCAAAATAATTGATATCTACTAAAAATATCTCCAACTGATAAATCAAAGTTTGAATTATTTTCTACCTTCAAACACCTAATTTCTCTTGTTTTCATCACAATCATATCCTAAAATATTAATCCAATGATCAACACTTATTAGAGGGTATTTACATAACATGGTATCGATGGGATTAAATCGCAGTCATGCTAACCATTGGAGAGGCAAGGTGGACTTACGAGGAGTTATGTGACGTGGTTTGATAGGTCTCGTGTAACGTAAATGACAAACACTTCAAGAAAATATCCTCTTCGGGTGAGAATGTTCCACAATTTTACTACAATAATTTTTTCTATGCTTCATTGATAATCCACAGATGCTTAAATAGCAGACCATAATCATAAAACTGAAAAACAGAGTATGCCAAAAACAGAGGAACAACCTAAGGCCACTACCAGTAACCGACGCCTACAAATGAAATAATAGAAATAGACTCCACATACTAACTGAAATAAAATGCAACAGAAAAATAACATCAAGAATAAATATCTCCAACTGCTAAGACTCAGCGGATGCACGCATGCATGCTACTCTCATGCACTACATTTTTTACATCACGTTTGCGTCGCCCGTCTAACCTCCTCCCAAATATTTGGGATTTGGCTTGAAACCTCCGGCTGAACATCGTGGCTTATCAATACTTCCCCCACCGGATGGACTCTTGTCTGTAAGGTCCACATCTGGAAATTGTTCCAGCAATGAGGTGCATCTCCCACATGGCCTATTTAGCTGGCAAATGTTTCCATTGAACCAAGTGTTCTTCTTCAAACTTCTTTCCCCATTTGACCCAACGGGTATCCAAAATGTACTAAGGCTCAAGTACGATCATCCCTTCATCATTTACTGGCGACAACTCAGTAGAAGGCAGTGTACTCCACCCAATAACTTTCTTTAAGAGGGAAATGTGAAAAACTAGATGAATGCGGGCTCCCATTGGCAGCTGAAGTTTGTAAGCAACTGCTCCAATTTCTTGTAACACAGGATACAGCCCATAAAATCGATTGGCAAGCTTTTGGTGGGCATGTTTAAAAACTAATTGTTGCCGATAGGGATGCAACTTGAGAAACACCATTTCACCTACTTCGAACGTGACATCCCTCCTCTTTTGATCAGCTATTTGTTTCATACGATTGATGGAGGCTTCCAGATTGGCTTTGAGCTGCCGTAGTATCTCGTCTCTAGTTGTCAGGTGCTCATCCACTTCGTTGACGAAAGAAAAACCGTTATGATAAAGTGGGACTGAGGGAGGTGGATGCCCATATAAAGCTTGAAATGGAGTCATTCCCGTTGAGGCATGGTACCTTGTATTATACCATAACCCAGCCCAAGGAAGATAGGCACTCCACTTGTGCTGCCATTGATGCACAAAACAACGAAGATACTACTCGATACACCGGTTGACTACTTCCGTTTGTCTATCAGTTTGCAGATGATAAGAGGAGCTAAGTTGTAACTTTATGCCTGACATTTGAAAAAATTATTGCCAAAACCTGTTAATGAAGACTAGATCGTAATCATTGATGATAGATTTTGGCAGGCCATGCAACTTGATAACCCTTTCCACAAATTTTTCAGCCACACCTTTTGCAGTAAATGGATGAATTAAGGTTAAGAAATGTGCAGCTTTACTCAACCTGTCCACTACCATCAATATTGTGTCCTTGTCGTGGGACATGGGCAGTCCTTCAATGAAGTCGAGAGTGATATCATCCCATACTTGGCAAGGAATGGGCAACGGTTGGAGAAGTCCTGTAGGTGAGAGTGTCTCGGATTTCATCTTTTGGCATACTTCACAGCGCTTGATGTATTCGCGGACTTCTCAATACATTTTTGGCCAATAAAACTGTTGAGCCAGCCACTTGAACATTCGTAACACTCCTGAATGCCCCCCAATTTTTGTGTCTTCAGCCTCATGTAGCAACCTTTTCCGCAACTCCCCTTGGAAAGGAATGAGTACCTTGCCTTTGAAATAAAATAACCCCTATTGTTGTGTATATGGCCCTTCGGTTTGACTCTTGGCCACTTGAGCGACTGACTGAATGTATGGATCTCCTTCGTATGCCTTCCGAACTTCATCCCACATTGTTATGGTGGGTACATGGAGGTGATTGAGGACTGGACTATTGGGCTTGCGTGAGAGGGCATCCGCAACTAAATTTTCACGGTATGGGCGATAGGTGATCTCATAATCGTAGCCTAGTAATTTCGCTACCCATTTTTACTGCCCCAGTGTTGCCAAACGTTGTTCCAAAAAATATTTTAAGTTGCATTGGTCAGTTTGGATGAAGAACTTCCTCCCCAATAAATATGGTCGCCATACTCGTATAGCCTCCACAATTGCAAGCATTTCTTTGGCATAGGTGGACCATATTTTTTTGTAACTCCCAGTGCATGGCTCATAAAGGCGATGGGATTGCCTTGTTGAGTTAAGATCGCGCCTATTCCCTCCCCTGCAGCGTCCATTTCTATGGTGAATGGCTCATTGAAATTGGGCATCACCAAAATAGGTGTGGTGGTCATCGCTTGCTTAAGAGTTGTGAAGGCTCCTTCGGCGTCCTCATTCCATCCGAACTTCCCTTTCTTGAGGAGGTTGGTAAGGGGTCGAGCGATGATGCCATAATTCTGAACAAATTTCCCTTAATATCCTGTCAAGCCAAAAAAATCACGTAATTCATAAATATTAGTTGGTTGAGGCCACGCCACCATGGTGGCAATTTTGTGATTATCGGCCTTCACTCCCTGAGGACTAACAATGTGTCCCAAATATTCTAACTCCTGTTGGCTGAATGCACACTTGCTGGCCTTGGCAAAAAATTGATGCTGCCTCAAAATCTCCAAGGTTTATTTAACATGCACCACATGCCTATCCCAAGTAGAACTATATACGAGAATATCATCGAAGAAAACCAAAATAAACTTTCAAAGATAAGATCGAAATATAGAGTTCATGATGGCTTGGAATGTAGATGGTGCATTACATAGGCCAAATGGTATAACTAAATATTCGTAATGACCGTTGTGAGTACGAAAAGCAGTTTTGAGTATGTCTGAAGGATTTACTCTCACTTGGTGATATCCAGCCCTTAGATCAAGCTTGGTAAAGTATGATGGGCCATGCAATTCATCCAACATGTCATCTACCATCGAGATGGGAAATCGGTCATTGATGGTGGCGGTATTGAGTGCACAGTAGTTTGTGCAAAATTGCCAACTTCCATCCTTTTTCTTTACCAATAATATTGGCGACGAAAACGGACTTGTGCTTAGACGAATGAGGCTGGAATTCAGCATCTCATGAACTTGTTTTTTCAATTTCTTCCTTCTAAAAATGGGCATATTGATATGAGCATACATTGATTGGCCCGGTCCCCTCCTTGAGCGTAATGCAATGCTCTACCTCGCGCCCTGGTGGCAGACTTGAGGGCTGCTGGAACACATCCTCATAATCTTTCAGCAACCTCTGCATATCTAGCTACTTATCATCAAGTGGTGCATCATGTGAGCCTGATCCCAGGGTTGGTTGAAAGTATATCGTAAATAACGCATGCCCTATGCGGAGCTCCTTCGATATTTCGTTTGGTGAAGCCACTTGAATTGCTTGCACATCTACACCTTGTAGCCTTCGGTCTTGATTTTCTCAAATAAAGTCCATGGTCAATTGTTTCGAGTTACAGACCATGGAGCCAAGCATTTCAAGCCATTGCACACCAAGTACAAGATCTAGACCTATTAAGGGTAGAGAAAAAAGGGTGAGGTAAAACGCGGTACCTTGTAGCTCCACTCGTACCTCATCATAATGCTCCTACCACTTTAGTCTTTGTCCATTGGCCACCTGGACAGAAACTGCCTCTGTAGGTACAACTGGCAACCAGAGCATGTTTGCCAAACGATCGCTGATGAAATTTTGCGTAAAACCACTATCAACCAAAACCACTACTTCGTGAGAGCCCATTCTTGTTGTTATGCGCATGGTTCTTGGACCCGTCCATCCGGTTAAAGCATGCAACGTGATTTCGGTTTCCAGTTCAGGTTCTTGTACTTCCCCTGTATCTCCACCTTGGTCTTCCTCCAACATCTGTTGATCAGTAATGTCTTCGCATATCACGTTACCCGTATGCCCCTCCAAGTGTAATAACTGCGGTTTTTGACATCTATGTCCAGCAGTGAAGCGTTGATTGCAGTTGAAACAGAGACCATGATCCCTTCTCTTTTGCATTTCTTCCCATGTTAAGTGCCTGATTGGAACAGCAGGAGCTACACGCATGGTTTGTGGAAGAGCTAGAGGAGCTCTTGTGGGTGGTGGTCACGTGAACCGTTGCTGTCATGTAAGTTGCTCGTCTTACATTCGTGCTAAATTAATGGCCACCTTGAGTAATTGTGGTTTAAACATATGTATCCCAACAAAAATCTCAGCCGCGTATCCCATCAGAAATCTTAGCCTTCAAGCTGCCCATGACCGTCCCCACCAATGTCTTTTACATCCATCCACACAACTTGTTGCCGAGCTTCTCAAACTCGCGTTGATTGTGGCGCCCCCGACCCCCACGTACAAAAACTCAAGAATCGAGGCGCCCGGATGATGACAATACGGTCACACATCCCAACAAAAAGTGTCTACTGTGTGTATATGCAACAATGTACAACAAAAGCAACCGATAATTTAAATACGTTGACTAAATACCATAATAGTTTAATACACATTCACTTAAAACAAAACGTTATAAAGAGTAATACAGTTATCCCATAAAAACATAATAATTCCAAAATATATAATTCAACAAGCGGGAAACAAATCTCAAACACGAGCGAGTGATCCCAAATCATTCCTCCGGCAGAGCCAAATCCTCAGGCTCAACATCAGCATCATCTGCATCAAAATCTGCGATACCATAAAATGATACCGCATGTAAGTAATAATCCAAACAACCCACGAGATAAAAATGCATTAATGCAACCAACAATTATGCATGCATATGATGAAATATGCATTAGACCCAAAACATCATTTTTTCTGAAAATGAATATTTTCCAACGCAAGCCAAAATCTCATTTTGGCCCAAAACATTCTATTAAAACATTTCCCACCATTTACGAAAAAAATGGCCCAGAACAATAATCCATCATTTTTTCTAGAAAATAGCTCATTAATCCAATTTTAACTGTATGCACCATGATCTTCCCTAGGGACCATCTGCACATTCTGGCTTCCTTCGTCACACCACGGGTAACGACCGTGCGAATGACATCTTAACGAGTGATACTCAGTTTCGCATCCAGCGCGTTTGTCGCCAAGTATCCTCTAACCCCCTCCAGCAAGAGGGGCCATAGAGTTAGCACGAGAGTGTTACCATCCCATCCGATCCCGTTACCTCCCAGTGACAACCTAGGGGATGTCACTCAATATATTCCACTCCCAAGTGACCAGAGGAGCTCCACCGAGATAATGTCCCATCTCGACTTGGGGTCGTGATACGCACGCACCCAAAAACCATTTCTTACTTGAAAATCCAGTTTTCAAATATACACATGAACATGCATGCAATTATGCGAAAATCAAGTTTTCATTTATAAAAATGAACATGCGTGCAATTATGAAATGTATATGACACGACACAAATATCCAACAGCCAACAAATCCCAGCATAATCCAATCACACAAATAATTTCATCCTCCAATCCAACCGACCCCCTTACTTTTTGGACTCAGTTTGGCACAACAAAATCAGTTCACAGTAAATATGAGTTAGTGCAAAAATACATTTAAATCTCAAAAGTTCTTTGAAAATATACTTACAGCATTATAATATACTTTTCAAATGATCATGTAGATGCTAGAAGTGGCAGCACAACAATGAAACAATGTATTTTGGACTATGGCCGTAGGTTTCAAAAATCTAATTTTAAACAGGGACAAACAAACACTTGAGATTACTAGGGAAATGCTTAGAGGTGTTGGTGGGGCTAGTAGTGGTGGTCATTGGCCGTGGGTGGCAACGTGGGCGGCAATTGTAGTCCACAAAGCTCAAATCGGAAAATGAAATGGTTGGACTTCACTGGAGGCGGATCAAAGCTGAGGATGGGTGGGTTAGGTAGCTAGGAGGCTACCAGTGCTGTGTTGAAAAGGTGGTGGCCAATGGCGGCGCAACAGTGGAGCTGGAACGAAAGAGGGCCGCAGCTTGAAGCCATGCCTGGGGGAGATTGGCGGCGAGGGAGGAGCTGAAAATGGATGGGTGAGGTCACCAACCGGAGGTGAAGAAAAGAGGAGGGACAGTGACGGCAATGGATGGCACATGACGACGCTATGGGAGGACGATGCAAACGGACGGGGGAGAAGGGAGGGCTTTGCGCACGGGAGGAAGAAAGAAAAGGAAGAAAAAGAAAGAAGAAAAAGAGAAAAGGGAAAAATAAAAGAGGAAAAATAAAAGGGAATGGAAAGAAATGAGATCCAATCTTTCAACTCGGGGTCTCGAAACTGATCCAACAAAAATGATTTCAAAACGACAATTTAAATAAATTAATTTAAACACAATGACTAAATAAAAATTAAATAATTAAATCCAACAATAAACTAATTTAAAATAAAGAGAAATTTAAATAATAAACAATAATTAATAACACGAAAACACATTGAATTAACAATTAAAAATCTTAAAATAATACCACGTAAATCATCTAAAATTTAAAACAAGAAAGCCCATAATCTTAAAACATGCAATAATTACTTGGTCAAAATACACGTAAATACAGGGTATCACATTGATAGTCTCTCAATGTTCCCAGTTGCCTGATTGTGAGAGAGATTCATCAATGTCTTCGCATCCTTATGGTCCAAAGAGAGCCCATAATTCCTCTTCAAAGTTTTCCCAAGAAATTACGTGTCCTTCCTGTAACATCCTGAGAAGCCACTGCCACCACTAGTTGGCCTCCCTTCAAATTGGCAGGCAGCCATGAGAATTTTTTGGTTTTCTGCAGTGCCTTGGTATTCAAAGAATTGTTCCACCAGATTGAACCATTCTGTTGGATCATCTCCAAAGAAGCATGGAAATTCTAGCTTGGCTGATTTGGACGAGACGACCAGCCGCCCTCCATCTTGGTTTTCTTGGTGGTGATTGCCATGATTTAAGGACTCCGGGTTAGAGAGCAACACATTCGAAAGTCGATTGAGAGCTTCCTCCAAATGGTGTAGTTTGTCATTCATACCAAACTCCATTCGTTGTAGTCCCTCCTAAACTGCATCGAGCCCAGACTCCAAGTGCTCAATACGCTCCTTGTTGGTTTCCATAGTAACCTGGCTCTTAGGCTAATGATAGGACCCGTGTAACGTAAATGACAAACACTTTAAGAAAATATCCTCTTCGAGTGAGAATGTTCCACAATTTTACTGAAATAATTTTTTCTATGCTTCATTTATAATCCACGGCTGCTTAAACAACAAACCCTAATCATAAAACTGAAAAACAGAATATGTCAAAAACAGAGGAACAACTTAAGGCCACTACCAGTAACCGACGCCTAGAAATGAAATAATAAAAATAGACTCCACGTACTAACTGAAATAAAATGCAACAAAAAGATAAAATCAAGCATAAATATCTCCAACTGCTAAGACCCAATCCATGCACGCATGCACGCTACTCCCACGCAATACGTTTTTTATGTCCTGTTTGCGTCGCCCGTCTAACCTCCTCCCAAATATTTGGGATTTGGCTTGAAACCTCTGGCTGAACGTCATGGCTTATCATGGTTTGTCGCTAAGGTTTTCGGTGAGGACTAGAGGCTGCTTTCCAAAACTGCAGAACACTGAGAGAGAGAGAGAGAGAGAGAGAGAGAGAGAGAGAGAGAGAGAGAGCTTCTCAGTAAGACTTTGGCTGCTTCGTGTGGCAATCAGTGGCGTTGTGAATGGACCAAGGTGGTTGGGCACGTTGGGACACGGCGGCGAGTGCAATGAAGCTGACGGTATGGCTTGGTGGTAGGCAGCGTCTTGCGAGTTGGTTTAAAGGTGCAATGGGTGCTCTGTTTTGGTGGTGTAAAAACATAGGTCTTTTTGTTGTTTCCAGGTGGCTCACAATGGTTCCCGACTTGCTTGGCTCTCGGTGTAGCACCATGGTCGTTCGTACGCTAGGGGTTCTCGTCTGGATTGCTGAACAGCCGCTGGTGGCGAGTGCTACATGTGCTGCAACGCTGGATTGTGTGATGTATGTGTAATGGTTGCTAGAGGGCTTCACGGTGGTTTAAATGTGCTCTAGTGTGGTGCAACAGCAGTGCATCACGGTGGAGGGGCTGAAGGTGGCTTTGGGCGACAGTGTTGGTGATGGTGGCTTGCGGTTTGGATTGTTTCCATGGTGAAAAGGAGGGCTACCGTTGCTTCTTGGACATGGACTGACTAGGTGCTGCAACGTGGGTCTTCATGGGGTTTGGGAGTGATGGTGCAGCGGCTAATAACGCTAGGACATGGCTTGTGGTTGTGTGGATTTTTCATGAGATGAGGTGGTGGCAGGCGTTGTATTTCAGGCGGACAGAGGGGCTCACACAGGTTTAGGTAGCTAGCGTTGACGGCAGTTTGGTGGTTTACAGTTGAAGAAACAGAGTGGCTATGGTGGGTGGGGACGATCACTTTGTGAGGTTTTCTTGCGGCTTTATTGAATGTGGGTGACGATTATGTCGTTTAGTGTTTTCCGTGTGATACTGTTTGGCCACATGAAGAGGTTGAGGAAAATGATCTCATTTGGTCCATTAAATAATTTAACCTAATTATCAAGGCTAATAAAAATTAATATTTCGCCAAAATAAATTTTGGACCTATAGCCTATTTCACAATTTCTCTTTAAATCTCAAATGGGCTTCTCATACATATTAACCCTAAAAATATTTTATAGAACTTGCGCTTGGCTTGGGCTTGGTGCTAGGTTGAGTGTTACAATTTTCCTCACGAAATCAAACAAGATCGAATTTACTTAAAAATTGACAATTATGGTAATTAAATTAAACAAGTAATTAATTTATTTCTGCAATGAATAGAACCTTAATGACTACTAGTTGTGATTATATAAACGAAAATCAAATGAAAACAAGGATATTAATAATTAGAAGAAATCGAATTTTCAATCTTGTACGTGTTATTCTAAATATATATATATATATATATAGGGCCATGCTCTTAGGTAAAAAGTGTTATTGCTTGTTACGATGCGATCGAGCCGTATACTTGTCCACAAATAAGCATATTATATATACTTTTAAGTATACATACATGCTTTTTTTTTTTTTTTTTATCAAGAACCGGTAGCCACTCGGTCCCATCTTAAATTTATTCATATCCTCTCATTTATAGCGGAGGAATATCATAATTATAAACCAAGCATTTGGGAGATAACAAATAAGGAAAATAAAACTCTCCCAAATACAAAACCATCAAAAAACAAAATCAGAAAATAAAGAAAGGACAAATCTAAACAAGCATATTAATAAGGGCAAGATATGTATGCCGATGTCTGATTCATAATTGAAATTGCTTGGTTTAATTAATATATATATATATATAGTATGCGAAGTGCAAATATTAATTAATATATAAATGTTTCATATTAATCTTTCGATTGATATGATCTTTCTCATTGGGATCTGATCTTTCAACGTTCATTTAAAAGCTTTCACAAAGGCATCTTTCCAACACTTGATAAGACTAATACTTAAGCATAAATGATATTTCAGTGTAGGAAGCACCGCGCATTATTTTTTAAAAAATAAATAAATATAAAATTTACATGAAAAAATTAATTTTTTTAATAATAAATTTTATTTCTTTTTTAAAAGAATACACAATATTTACATAATCTTTAACTATATCTAACATTACTCATATTTAAGTACTAATTAAATATATATATACATGATCGATAATTTCAAAAAACCTAACACTAGATAATTCTCCGTAAGTCAAGTGTCAATTAACACTGTGTGGTTGCCGCAAATTGAGCAAGAAGAGATGGGTTTAAAGGAGACAGCAAAGAGTAGAGTCGGTCAAAATAAACGTGCGCAATTGTGACCTGCGCTTGAATTCATTCCCAGTATCGTGAATGCTTTTATATTGCAAATTTTCTTGCCTAGTTTGTTTAATTTTTGACTGACGATCTATCGCCTTTTGTCCTCATCTTTTTCTTTGCCCTTTTCCCATTCTTATATATATTCTTTCTCAAGCTATCAATTATCGTTTGAATAATCTGGAAACTCTTGTTGAGTTTTACACCTCTTCTCTAGAAACTCTTGGTGAGATAATTCCAGGTCATGGGTAGGCCCGCCCCATCGAGAATATAACCTAATTAAGAAACTTGAAAGACAAATAATGTTTTGGAGTATCATGCCGACGTCATATGTCGGCGGGAGATATATAACTTCGATGATTTACCCGATCTAATTTGTTTTTTTTACTCTTCTTGGCTTAGAGAACAACACTAACCTTTTAAAAAGACATTCCCTTGCATATGTAGTACTGGAATATGAAGTCAAGTTTTCAGATGCAGAGACAGATCCGATCCATGCCAAAACGTAATTGCCTTTAAGTAGTGAAGTAATGTGGTTACCAGCAATGCTCCAGACATGGGGCAGCTCAACACTCTAAAAAATGTGGAGATAAATCAACATGAAAACCCGATGATACAGAAGATCAATTTAGGCCCCTCGTTTGGATTCGGAAAGTATTTTATTATATTTCATCTCATCTCATCATTATAATTTTTTTAAATTTTTACATAAAATATAATGAACAATTCAACTTTTTCAAATTTTATAAGAATAATAATATTAAAAAATAATATTCTAACAATATTTTTTTAAATTTTTTTCTTTGATCTAAAATTATCTCATCTCATCTCATCTCTGAATCTAGACCAGCCCTTTATAATTTCATACCAAAACTCTGGCTAACGTGGAACTTTCGTAGTGCATGCATTCAATTGTCTATGATTTTGTTTTGCATGGTTAATTTTGGCCTGGATGCTCTCTAAGCCTCTCCTACATCCATTTCATTAGCAATTGATGGTCTTTTAATAATGATTATTTTTTAAAGAAAAAATATGAGCCATATCTCTTTGCTGATGGCTTTTCGTTTTCTTTTCTTGTTTCTTTGTGTATATTTGGCAACCATCGATGTTACCAAATAAAAAAGGAATAAGGAGGAGTCAAATAGATGAAGACAGTTGTGAATGGTGGGTGGTAGACCAACCACTTGGGTTTGGAAGTTATTCCATTCAGTAACATTATTGCTTGGTGGAGGATCGTCATTGGCAATCAGTCTTTTCCAAATTAAAAAAGAAAAGCGAGATGACAATATTGACATATACTAGACTACTGGACAAAGAAAATATGGATGTTTTCTTTATTTAAGTAAGGTGGAAAAGTCTACATCCAACAAATTAAAAAATATTAACGAAGAAATGAGAAATAAAAAAATAATATTGAATCTGCTTAGGATTTTTTTTTTATATAATATTTTTGGATTCAATGGTCTTTGTCCCTATATGTGAGACATAAGATTAGATAGCAGGAGTTTAAAATTTTTGGACTCTTATCTTCTTCTATTTTTTTTTCTTTTTTTGTATAAACATATCTTTTGAGATATTGAGATGTATGCTTAATTATATATAGGCAATATCTATGAAGGATTGCATTAAGGATCAAATAAATGACATATATACAACGTCCAGCAGGAAAAAAAAGAGATGGATAATATTTTTTCTAATAAGTTTTTGAAACAAGTTAGAAAGTCCCCAATCTTTATCCGACCTAAAGTATAAAGTTAAATCATGTAGAGCAAAAATAAGCTTTTTAATTTCCTTGTTCAGAAACTTTCATAAAATAACATCTAAAATAAAATATTACCTTTATTTTTATGCATCATATATGGGTAGGGAAGAAATAAAGAAAGATATATAGGAATCATCTCACATAATTCAATATCTAAAACACTAGTTATCCTAAAGAGCCTTGCTAGGTATAATAAATTTTATAACCTATAACCTAAGTAAGAAAGTAGTAGTTGTGACACTACTATAAATTTTATATATGTATATATTACAAAATCTAAAATATTTTGTTTGCTAATTACTAGTGGGGTTATGAGTTATCGTGTACCAGTAAGTTGTATGATATATGTAACGCCCCAATGGAAGGTCCAAACTACATGACTTATACTTCAAAAAGACTAGTCAATGATACAATTTGAGCTACATTGGAACCTTATAAAGAGCAATAACTTCTCCTTCCCAAGCAATGTAGGATCTCATACACCACCTACCCTTATCCATATCATATGGGGTATCACAATCTACCCCCCTTAAATTCCCGACGTCCTCGTCGGGCCTGTTCATTGTAGGTGGCATGACTCAAGTCCCACATTTCTGGTTGGGATAGTCTCTGATACCATTTGTAACGCCCCAATGGAAAGCCCAAACCACATGGCTTATACTCCAAAAAGACTAGTTAATAATACAATTTGAGCTACATTATAACCTTATAAAGAGCAATAACTTCTCATTCCCAAGCAATATAGGATCCCATATACCACCTACCCTTATCCATATCATATGGGGTATCACAATATATACATCCAGGTTACTAGATACACAAAGTTGAGATCCCACAAATTGAAGTCACACAATGTCAATGTACCACTTCTGTCTTTTTTTTCTTTTTTTTTACTCATTCCCCCCCCCCCTGCCCCTTCTCCCTCATGCCCCTCCCCTCCTTCCCCTTCCCTGCTCCCTTTCTCAAACCTTCGAGCCCAGTGCTGCTATAGCCCCTCACTAATGTTGCCGTTTTATCTCCTCACCAACGTCACCACCACACCTTCCTCTCCCCTTTCCAATGTCGCCTCTTACCGGCAGGTACACAATCTCTCTCTCTCTATCTAGGGTGAAGGGGTGGGGGAAGTGAAAAGGAACAAAATTTATCTTGCGTGGCACGTTGGAAGTGTGCACATCAGTTTGTGGAATCTCATTGTGTCTATAGCGTTTTCCAATTCCATAATTTCCAATATTGTTTTATTGTTTCATGTGCAGATCAATACTCTTACATAACTTTACTTGATGCTATATAATTGGCTTATATTTGCACATCTCTGATCTAGCATAAGTAGATTTTGTTGGACAATTCATAATAAAAAAAATAAAAGCAATTTTTTTTCCAAATAATAAGTTGTTCATACGTAAATTCAAAATAAGAATGAACTAGGGCTTGTTTGGAAACATAATTAGTATTCTCAGATATTTTTTTATATTTTATTTTTAAATATCATTCAAATACAAAATACTTATCATTTTTAAATTTTTCATCTAATTATTACCTAATCATTATAAAATTTTCAAACTCCCAAATAAAACACAAAATTTTTCTCTTTCCTTTTTAAAAATTTAATAAAATATTTTAATTCAAATTATTTCACTATTATTTAGAAACTATTTCATTATTATTTATAAATATTTTAAAATATTCTTAATGTCAAACCAACCTTTAAATTTGCTAATTAAGGGCTAGCCGTATAAAAAACTTAATACGAAACTCGAGTGATCATGACAAATACAAATATCCTTTCTCAAAGAAATATTGTATTGGGTAGTATTATACATCAGTTACTATTCACCATACACCCCACACATGACGTGGATTTTCTTTTCTTTTGTTTTTTTTTTCCCTCAAAATGCATGTTTTAAAGACCTACCCAACCATTTATTTTGGATTTCAAGCCATTCGAATTTGAAGCCACGCCAGCCCTCCTCTGCCCAACACCCCACGTTGCAGTTGCCCTTCCCTCTGCCTAGCGCCGCAGCACGTCGCTCCTCCCTCTACCTAGCTCCTCCCTCTAACTAGCTCTCTCTCTCTCTCTCTCTCTCTCTCTCTCTCTCTCTCTCTCTCTCTCTCTCTCTATCTATCTCTCTGTTTTAGTTTTTTTTTTCTTGTGCATTTGTTTTTGTTATGCATTTGCACTTGTGTTGTGTTGTGGAGTGGTAGATCAGGGATTTGTTCAGTCTGTTCAATTTTATCTTCTTTATCTCGTTTTTATCAGTAGCTAAATTGATCGTTAATGATTCGTGTAGTTATATTTTCAGTCATTTTGATCTGCAAGCTCTCTCTTTTTTCTTTTTCTTTTTTGTTTCTTCCCAGGCATTTTGGTGGGTTCTGTTTTGTGGTTTAAATATCCGATAGTTAGTGAAGGAAAATCCCATTTGGGGAAAAAGCGGAGGGGGAGATCAAACCATTGTATATGTTTGTTTCTCGTGTTATATATATAATACGATTTCAGAAGAGAGAGAGAAATCACAGAGAAGAATTCTAGAAGGGAGGGGAGCTGCAAAAGAAGGGCGAAAATCGCATTGTCATGCTTCCCCTGGAGGAGGGTGGGATTGAGGTGCAGAACCGGTTCACTTGTCAGTGAACCCAATTTGCCACGTAGGGTGTGGGGTGTAGAGTTTGGTAAATCGGCTGATGAGCAAATTAATTCTAGAGGAATGCTATCTATACATACATCAATGTCCACTATCCACACTCCACACTTGACAGCTTATTTTTTTTTCATATAGTGTGACATGTTTTTCATAAAATGTGATATATAAGATAGTAAATAGTGACTCATGAGAATAATTTTGCTTAATTCTATTGTATTACCTATATAGTGGTAGCATAACTCGATCGCATCAACTAATTATAAATGTCGAAAAGAAACATACATGATAAAGTAAATTTTATTGGGTCGTAATATAATGCAACGAGATATGCTCTAAATAGTAAATATATCGATCGAAGTCCTTCATCATTCCAAAAATAATTTGACTGGGCAGGAAATCATAAAATATTGCAATCCAAATGGCGATCGAGCAGGCTAGTCAACCAATGTACGTACTAAGATGTTGTTTAAATAGTAAATTAAGATGAGATAAGTTGAGATAGAATTTAAAAGTTAAATAAAATATTATTAAAATATTATATTTTAATATTATTATTATTTTAAAATTTTAAAAAGTTAAATTATTTATTATATTTTATATAAAAATTTAAAAAAATTATAATAATAAGATGAGATAAAATAAATTGAAATTACTTATCAATCGAAACGGACTTGACGTATATAGGTCAAGGCTTGGGTGCAAGAAGTGGTTAAGCCTAAAGACTAGTCCTACAAAAGTAATTTAAATAGTATATAGACTTATTAATTTATGGTTGTCGAGAATTTTATAAATAATAATAAGATAATTTTGTGACTAGTAGTGAGATAGTTTGAGTTAAGTATTTATTATGTTTTGGAAAATGAGAGAAAAAAATTGAACAAAAACTATTATAAAGTTAAAATATTGTTATAATATAATTTTTTAATGTTATTTTTGTTTTGAGGTTTAAAGAAATTGAATTATTTTTTGTTTGAAAGTTTGAGAAAATTGTAATGATTAGTCTGAAAAGTTAAAATGATTAGTTTGAAAGTATTTAATTTTTAATAATGTTTGGGAAGGAAATTAGATGGGATGATATAGGAATTGTTTCCAAACAACCCTTAATTGGTACAATCAAGAATCTGACAGATTGCAACTAGCTAGCTCCGCTTATTTTCGGTGGAAGAGCGCTCGCATTCTTTTTACACAAACCTAATCTTCACAATCATTCCAAACGCATCCCAAGAGCCCGGTTTGGATACAAGAGTACTAATCTCAACTCAACTCATCTTATTATTATGATTTTTCAAATTCTCACACAAAATATAATAAATAATTCAATTTTTTCAAATCTCAAAATTGTAATAATATTAAAAAGTAATATTCTAATAATTTTTTTTTCAACTTTCAACTTTTATTTTAACTCATTTCATATCAACTCACTATCCAAACGAGACATTATCGTTGAGAAGTCATTTAAAGGGCTTTGAAGTACTAGTTGGGATTCTTTCTCCCTCGACTGTTATTATTATAAGTACCTGCCCATTGCCATTCCATCAACCAAACAATAAAATATATATGATGTAAGCTGGTGTCTATAATGCAAATATAGCATGACTGAATTTATGTGAGAAATTTAAAATTTTGAATCTTATAAATTAGATTTTTTCATGTTAATAATTATATAATTTGCAAGTAAGGATCATGCAACTACAAAAGTATTATTGGGTATAAATCAATGGACTTCGATTGACTAATGGTAAACATGATGCAACTTGTTTTTGGGGTATTGATGATCAGGATGATGTTTGGCCTTGCCACTGATCTCCTCAAAGATGAATGCTTCACGATATAGAGGAAACTAACTAATATTTTAATTATGGTTTTTTAGAATTATTATATAATTCAATTTTACATGATAAAAAAAATAATCAACATCATCATGAGACCTACAATAATACTCATCTGCTAGCTAATTCGTTCTCTCATCTACATGATCAATTCTATTGTAAGTATAACTTCACTTCACTGGCCCAAAACTCATGCACAGTACGTTCGACATTTCCTTTGATCACCACCACTGAAGTTGATTTATCTACCAAAAACAAGAAATCACATGAGCGCGAGGATATATCATAACCCATAAACTAGCAAGGAAAGTACTTCCTTCCGCCCTCCAACCCAAGAAACGGAGGGGGAGGGAGGAGGGAAGTGACCCAAAACGTTCTAGCTAGCTAGGCAGACTCCCCTCCCTCTAATTTTTAGTTGTTTTTTTAATGGGCAGACTCCTGATCTAATAAAAGTCACCAAAGTCCACCTACCACCACACGAAGCACAATGATGTCGTGGCCACCAGCCTAATGAAGTCATTGTGATATATATAGCTTGTGACTTTGGTAGTTTCCAGGAACCCAACCCCCCCGAAACAAATCCTTCAAAACCCCAATTTGCCTCTAAAACATACTTCCAGAAACACCCCCTCACCCTCCCATCATCCCGAATATCGTGATTATGAGTCATGCCAAACATTTCTCCGCCACAGCCCCACGTGCTAACGTCACGTGCCGTACCTTGGAATCTATCCTGATGATCTCTTCCTTTTCTCCAAATCCACGGCCAGGATCTCTTTCAAAGTCATGCTTTGACCACGTTGAAGCCACCATATATAGGATAACCCTATGCTCTTTTCTTTCCTTCTTACCAAAAGCTGTTCTCTCATTTCTCCTCCACATATTTAATTTTTTGGCCATGAGTGAAACCATGTCTGGCCCCAGTGACTGGCTCCAATTCTATCATCAAAACCTTCCTAATCAAGTGACATCTCCGGGCCACCCCGTGTCTGGTGCTCTGCTCGATAATCGAGTTTCTGATGCCACTGTTGTCTCCACCACCGTCACTTCTCCTACAACGCTGAGTTCACTCGGCTCCGGGAGTTCTATCCCAGATACCGGTGGCCACTTGAGCCCCGAGGGCCGTGTCTCGAAGCCCATACGCAGGCGGTCTAGGGCTTCTCGACGAACCCCTACTACGTTACTCAACACAGACACTACGAATTTTCGAGCCATGGTGCAACAATTCACCGGCGGTCCTACTGCGCCCTTTGCCTCGGGAGCCCACGCGGGTGCACCGAACTTTGGTTTTGGGTTAGGAACGCATCAAGCCGGCCATGTCAATAATCCTACTGCAATGATGATGCCTCCAGGTCGTGGATATCATCTACAGCCTCAACCACAGCTCTACCATCCGCAAAGCCAGCAATACTTGTTTTCATTAGGCAGCAATAACGCACAAGCCGGTGATCCTTTTCTTCAAAGGCTGGGCAGCTCAAGACCCAGAAGCATCGGGGTCTCCGATGGCTTTGTGATGGAGGGTGTTTCATCTTCCTCCCAGGTTCCTTCTGCTAGGCCCCCGGGTTCCTCCGATGAGAATAGGACCAACAGTTACATGTTTTGATAAAGAACACGGAAAGAAGAAAGTTAGGTACTGACTTGTTTAGGGAGAAATTGTTGACCTTTGTAAATAGATATCCTTTTTCACTTGATAGCAATGTCGGCTTCACTTGGCTTTGGATCCGGAGGGCTTGTTTTTTTTTTTTTTTTTTTCCCTCTGTGGTTGCTATACAATGGGCGATTCGGGAATTTGCTGAAGTACCGCAGGCAAGTCAGGCTGCCTAAATTTGAGGGAAATTCATGCATGCTTTGTTTATTTGGGTTTGTGTTTGGCTTTGGGTTTTTTTTTTTTTTTCACTTGAGCTTGTGATGAATATTCAATCCCGTTCGAGTGCAGAAGGTTTTTTTTTTTTGGAATTTAGTTAACCTCTTTTTTTACACCTAGCTCTAGCTACCAATATTGTACGATTATTTAAATTGAACTTGGAAGGTTATGAGTATTATTTCCGTGGTCTCATATTTTTGTATGATTTACTTTCTTTTGTGATATCTCGAGATTTTTAAATATAACTTTTGCATTATCTGATTTAAGTTTGAATCCGTTTAAAATTAATTTCGAACTTATTCTTTTGTTCATATGAAGGAGATCAAAAAAATATTCAAGTGATTAAAATGTATATTTGTAAATTTCCATGGAGGGTTTACGTAATTAATGGACTTGATGCAATTTGATTACAAGAAAACTCCTTATGTATGATCAATTATTTTCTGTAAAAATGATTATTTTTTATTAAAATAAATCTATTTTTCGTCTTAAATAGTCATTATCGTCACAAATAATCTGTCATAAATATTCGTTTTTCTTATTTTGAATTAATTTAATTAATTGTGAGAATAGGAATCATGCATACCAAAAGAATACGATAGAAAATTCGATTATATTTTGAATTATATATAAATAGTAGTAGTAAATCATGGTTCATGAAGTGTTGAGCCACATAAACGTACGATCTGCTAATTAGTAATTCCGTTCGATGAAATAGGATCTTAATTTGTATAAAACAATGATCTTTATCAATTTTATATGTATCATTTTAGGTCAAACAGCTAGCCAACATCCGTCTCGGGATAGATAACTTGTCTTGATTTAGCTGTACAAATACCCGGCCTAGACTGAGATCATGTCTGCCCAGTTTTTCCTTGTTTGGCCAAATTAATAATCCATCTAGACTACTGAGATTTCCTCCAAGCACTCGAGCAAGCTTAAGAAGTTTATACCAGCCGCCAGCCAAACTTTTTAACACGAGGCCATAAGATTATTACAGAATAAGTAATTAATCCAACATTTTTACAAAAAAAAAATAATAATAATTATTATATATATATGTATATATAATGAAATGGATGGAAGACATGTTTTAATTATTAATAAGCGTCTTGAAACCGATGGCCGGCGTGGCCGCTAGGGTCGGCGCTTCTCTTAAATTTCATTGACAAGGATGGATTTAAATTTGAGTGAGAAGGGGGTTGGGAAGAGGAGGTGAATGAGAGCTCATCATGGGGCCCGCCCCGCAACAAAAGGAAAAGTTGGAGAAAGTCAAACGCACCAAATAATCCTTGCTAATTTGAACTTAAAATATGGGTGCATTTTGATTCACTAAGATTACATCAATATTTAATTGGTTGGGATCAGAGCATTATTATTAGCTGCCTCCTTAATTTTCAACCTTATTACAGTACTACTCACATATATAAATCGTACATAATATATATATATATAGTCAAAACACGTGGATATATATGTAATTTTTACAATAATGTCGATCCGTCCCATGGTGATCATCAAGATAAGTTTAGGCTTACAAATATAAATTAAAGATCATTTTGGGGCGGACGGTAATTAAACAAGAAATTAATTAAATGTTACTTTTTGAATAATTACATGATGAATAATATCAGGAACCTTGCATTATACTCAATTAATCCTCCCTGCTTATTTATATATATATATATATATATATATATAATAGTTATCCGCTTTATTGAGTGCAAACTCTTCACGTCTTCTTAATTATTCTCGTCAATCTTTTCATGATGCGTAAATTTCACATTTTGCTAGCTGTTATGATTGTTGTCATCACTCATGACCATTCTCGTCAGCACTGACATAATTTTTTTTTAATATGAATTATATAATATAATATAATAAACATGTAGGATAAAAATTAAAAAAATATTGTTAAAATATTATTTTTTAATATTATTATTATTTTAAAATTTAAAAAAATTAAATTGTTTATTATATTTTGTGTAAGAATTTAAGAAAGTTATAATAATGAGATGAAGTACTTTCTAAATCCAAACAGGACCTTAATTGCATGTAAATCAAACAACTAATTAGACATATGTCGTATACTATATATCTTCGTTATCCTACTCTATATTATTATTATTATTATTATTATTTTGTGTGTTGATATGAAGTTGTTTATATATAAATTCTTAGATCAGCTAATTTAAAATAGAAAATTGATGAAGTATGAAAAACTCATGAAAATGTAATTAGTAAAACATTTTAAAAAATTTGCAAAATTAATTTATTAAAAATGATCTATATATAGACATCTCAATATATATCTGTTCGACCTGACGTAACATTTTGATCCTCTACTGTGACTGAGGTTGGAAAGGGTCTGTGCTACTAGAAGAACACTTTGGTCTTGTATAATTCGATAATCAATCCAAAGAAAAATCGATTTGAAAGTGAAAGTACCCGTGCATGCGTTGAAATTAAAGTTCTGATATTGATAATCAATTCCACCAAATTTCTATTTTTTTTTTTCCTTGAGATTCAAAATTACAGGTATAACTAGTCTGATTTATTCCAGTTTTAGACATTTAAAAATCAATACCAAACCGATTCATCACTAAAATCGAAACTTCTGTTTTTTCGATTTCAGTCCAGTCTGGTCCGATTTTTTTGGTTTTACGAGCAAAATCATACTTCAACAAGACTTTAGCAAGTGATTGACCCATATCCATCTATATTAATATTATATTAATTTTATGTTATAAAATTAACATTTATATGTTATATCAAAATTCAAATATTATATTAAAAATTATAAGATTAATTTATGTTATATCATAGTCAAATGTTATATTAAGATTAATTTTATATTACATCAAGTATTATATTAATTTTATGTTATAAGGTTAATAGACATGAATAATAAGATTTTAAAATTTCATTTTATATTAATTAGCAATTTAGCAAATCATATAAAAATATAATATAAAAACTTAAAAATAATATATATGTGTGTGTGTGTGTGTATGTGTGTCTCGGTCCTGTTCGGTTTGAGCCGGTGTTCTAACAATCAAAATTGGAACTAGATCAATTTTCAACTGGTTTTGCTAACTAGAAACCAGTCCCCAATTGGACCCGTTCACTGATTTTTCGATTTTTTTTACAACTCTATTCAAAATTCTTAAAATTGTAGATCAAATGGACAAATATGATAAATTTATGTTCTCTCTAATTATTAAATATAGTCATCTCGTTAAAAGACTTAGGTTGCATTTAGGTAGTGAGATATTCTGAATTATTCTGTGAATAATAGTGAAAACATAATGATAGAATATTGAATACTAGTAAAAAAATAAGTAAAAAGTAATAATAAAATAATGAATAATAGTGAGGTATTCTCATAATACCTGAGAATACATTGACACTCAAACTAGGTCTTAATTTTTTGTTTTTTGTTTTTTGTCTCTGATCTGATCAATAGTGTTAATGTCGTGTTTCGCATTTCTTTGGGCTCCGACAACTCGAGTCTTCAGAGTTGGGTCGGTGCTGTGTGAAGCCTCCGACAGTGGTCAAGTGCGATTGTACGATGTCAGTTCGTACATCCATGGCGATAAACAGTATTTAAATGCAGAAAATAAAGAGAGATGAATACACAAATTTATGTGGTTCGGCACTAGGCCTACTTCCACGGGGTTTTGGGGAGGGAAGATTCCACTATAATAAACTTATTTACAGTCTCTCATAACCTCTCATTTCTCAATGTGCAATAGAAGCTGTAAAGCTATTTGCTGGAGAAGAAGTTCTCTCTAGAGCTCTCTTGTTGAAGAAGAAGTCCCAAAGTCAGAAGAAGTCGAAGTCTCCATCCCTTTTATCTAACTCTCTTCATGTGTGCCCCTCGGTAGTGGTGAGAGATGTCTGCTTTGCGAGTCTGACCCTCTATTCCTTTCCTATTTCTCCTGACACCCCATCTCTCCTGACAGCCTTACTCCTTACACCCTTGCTTTATGTCAAGTTATCCATTTTCCTCTTCTGACATTACTTTTTTATGCCTCAATACCTCTAGTTCGTTCTTATTCCTCATTCTTCTATAATATTTTTGTTTTTTAGTGAGTCCCCCCAATTGGTTGGACCTAGGAAATTTCATGGGCCAGAGGAAAAATTCCCTCACAAATAGTATAAGATTGTAGATAAGTGTAAGGAAAATGCTACCAGTCGGTCAGGTGTGATTCTTCCTTTTACACCAACGAATATGGAGGTGCCACGTATAGAGTGTGGTAAAATGGAGAACACATTCGATGCAGTTGATTGTCTGAAAAATGTAGAATCACTTTCCCTTTCCCTTTCTATGTTCCTCCCCCCACCCCCATCAGCTCGCCCCCCTCCCGTCTCTCACTATCTCTCTCTCTAAAATATGCTTTCTATCTCCTATCAAGAATAATTTCATTCGAAACCCCTCTATCTCCCTCCCTTGCTCCCTTCAACCATAATCAAATCTACTATTGAGTTACTCAAATTTGAACCCCACAAATTTTTAACAAAAAAGTCTGCCATTACAGCAAAAGAAACAACCTAAAAGGCTGTGTGCATGCCTTTGTGGGATATCCGAAAGCCTATGGATGTGAACCACACCTACACATAATCTGAATGCTGAGAGAGATATAGAACAAGGTTATCCTCTTCTAAACATGACTAAACTTGCAAAATGTCAAGAATAATAGTCATGGACATCACAGTGCTTAACCTGAATTCAAAAGCATATTCAAAAACTTGAGCATGATTTAAAAATGGACCTACATCTTCATCCCTAACGTTTCTTTGAGGTAAAAACACTCCTCAAAAAGCATTCGCATGCATATGAGTACAAGACAAGAATTACACATTAATAGCCATAGCAAGTTTAAAGTGAAACAAAAATTATAAATTAAATCAGTAACAATCTAGATTTTTCTGTGCATATTTTAGCTTAAAATGACACAAATATAATTTTATCAAAGGGAAAGAGCAGAAAGAAGAGGGGAGAGGAGAAAGGAGAAAGGGGATGGCATGGGTGACGTCAGAGTCAAAGGGAAAGATGGGAGACGAAAAAGAACCGGGGAGAGGAGAAAGGAGAGGGCACAGGAAGGGTAGAGATAAAAATGAGATCTGATACAATAAACTAGCCTACACTATAACATACATAAATCTCTTATATAGTGAGATTCTATTGGCTAGTGTAAAGTGGGGAAGGGCACCCGACCGGTTTGAGTTTTTTCCTAAGAGTAACTCTAATAATGAGGGAGCGGAGTCACCCATAAGAGTAACTCTAAAGTCTCTAATAGCTAGGGGGCCGGGGTCACCCATATTATATGGAGGGTGGGGGTGCCCTTGCCTTTGGGTATAAGGGCAGCATTTAGATATCCCTTAATTGTGACAAAACGTGGCCACTCACTCACTCTTACTGGTCAGGCCCCTTTTATTTTACGTTCCAAAACTTTATTCCGCTTGCATGCAGGCGCACGCAATATGTTCACAATTACAGACGACGTTTTTCTCTTCTTCTTTTGAGGTGGTTAATAACTAGGATATTACAAACATAACTAGGATATTACAAACAGTTCTGAGGGATGACTTCAAGAAAATTCTAAAAACCACTTCAAACTATTTAATTAATATA